>NC_092431.1:13459233-13657567 GCF_036169615.1 Heliangelus exortis | reverse complement strand
AAAAAGAAAAAGTAGATGAAAATGGGTGAAAGAGGTGTGGGAGGTGGGCAGTTGTACTTCAATACAATACATGTATTTCTACATAGCCAGATTTCTCAGAACCATGTAACAGGTTGGTTGCATGCAACAGGCAACAGTGAATGATGTGTGGAAGACTTATTTCACTCATGCTTTCTTTTTCTGTCCAAGGAAGCTCAGATATTCAGGAGAAGACAATCTAATTTGTCTAGGAATGACTGTGAATGTGCTGAAGTGCTGAGTATTAATCAGAGCCAAGCAACTTAAAAAAACTTACAAAAACTCTGAAGGAGAGAAAGCTACAAGGAAGGACACCAACAGCACAGTGCATTTGCTACTTACATTTATCTCATGGTCTGTTTTGGAATTAAGACCTTCCCACCCCTTCAAAGGTAAGAAAGCAGAAGCACTAGGTTTTGGTTAATGAGGCCAACCAGCAGAAGACATCCTGTGAACCTGACAAAATTTTTTCATTGCAAAAATTTTTGTTGCCTGTACAGACAGAAGTCCAAGTTCAGCACATCTATTTTGAGAAGAACTATAAAAAAATGAGAAGAAGTGGGAACAACATGAGTGAGAGGAGGAGGATTGGACCATGCACATTTAGAAAAGGAATTCTTCGAGCTGATTTGGAAGTAGCCAAGATGTCCTGTGTTAATGAGAATTTAGATTTCATCTTTAAAAGTCTTCTCAAAAGTTGCCTAAGAAAGTAATATGATCCAGTTTCCACTGTCCTGCATAACTGTAAAATCCAATATAATAAGCAAACTAGATATGAAATACTACCCAGAAAGCATACTTTTAGTTTGAACTGCAATAAGCTCTACATTCCCTACTCTAAGTCTATTAAACTGCACATCTGATTTAGTGAAGAGCTTTTCCTGGAACTAAGAATGGCAACATCCTGATGCTGAGATACAAAATCTTTTGTAGCATTAGAGGAAAAGCTTATTCCTTATTTATGGATTTGTAAATCATACCTGAAGTCAGCACACAAATCCCAGAATAAAACAGGAGACACCACAATGATATTGTAGCTTTACATTCTGCACTTAAATTTTAAATATATTAATATTTTAAAAGGTTTTTAAAGTCTGACTACCACACAAGTGATCTTGAGCCTGATTCCTTCTTGTATTAAAGCTTGCTGCATACATGGCTTTTTTTTCTATAAATATAATTTTTGGTTATGATTGTTAAACAATTGTTTCCTAAAGAAAGCAAACTTGCAGTCATGCTATCTGTCTGCCTTTATGTCCCTCCCCAGTAACTTTTCAGTCCAGGAATCCAGCAGTTCTGAGGGGCAGATAGAGCTGTATGTGTTCCAGAATTCCCACAGCCTTAGGAAAATGGATGGGCAGAGAGAAGATAATATAGAGAAAAAGGAATGAGAGAGAGAGAGAGTGTGTGTGTGTTCATGTCCGTGTTGGTGCCCCAGTGAAGATCAAATCTGCAACATAAACTCACCATCAGGGATGCCAGTGCTCTTGGACTCCTTTCAGGGACTCCACACAGAAACAGAATCCTGAGAGACAGACCCACTCAGAGCCAGGCTTTATCAGATCCCATGTTAAAGGAACTTCTTGTTCCACCTCTGCAGTTCTGACAGTAGTAACTGTAAAGTATTTTACACCCCCAAAATATGGTGGGGGTGTAGGCAAGAAGGTGGAGGGATCAAACAACTTTCACTTAGAAGAGCTAAAATGCAAGGATGGTTTCCACTGCACTGGTGGTAATCCCATTTGCATTACAAGGCACTTTTTCACTGTGGTTGATGTCAAGAAGCTGGAAAAAAATGAAAATTGGAATGATCCAACAGAAAAATTCACTATGTGCATTCTGGCTTTCCTGGCTATGTTCAAGCAGAAGCTATCTGATCACATTAATACCATGTTCCACACACTTGATCTAGATATTAGATGCCAGCAACCTCTATGGAAAGAAGAGAGCCATCAGGGTCACTGCAGAACTGGTTTTGTTTGAGGTGGTTTAGCACAGGATTGTTTTAAGTACACACTGCATTGCACTAAGTTGATGATGTAGAAAGAAATCTGTGGGTTTTTACCTGGACAGGTTTGGTTTTGAAACTGGCTCTGCCTAAGCTGCCTTTGAGTCTCCAGCAGAGTTGTGCTGAAATCAGCAGAGCTCTGCACAGGAGATGGCAGTTCAGCTTGGACTGCAAGACTGGGACTAAAATTCATGTAAAGGAAGAGAATAAAATGGTGACTGTTAAAACATGTGATTAAGTCTAAGCATTTACTGGATAATAAATTATTTGCTAAAACTCTTAAGACAAACTGGAGCCTTATCGTGATTTTAATGTTAATTCAATCATTCTGGAGTTCTTGATGTTAAGTTAATTAACTGTTGGCATAATTCTAAAATATCTCTAGTTTTATAATGGATATAAAGTTCTGAAATATGAAGACACCTACATTTTTGATAGTTGTTCCTTAACTTTTAAGGCATTTAGTTTTGTGTGGTCAATGAAGTCAATGTTTTTTCTATTACATGGAGGATGTTATCTGAGATATTATCTATCGGGCACCTGAACAGGTAGTGGTTTGTGTTCCTTTTCCCTATTTTTTTGCCTGGAGATGCAGCAATCTCATTTCAAACACGTCACATCATCATCTAAATTGGCTACTGCAATCTGACAGGGATGATACAGACCCTTATTCCAAGAATAGCTACGAGCTAAAAGAATAATACTACAACAAAGCAGGATCATGACACTGTTGCTGTTGCCTCCATGGCTGGTACAAGCTTCTCAGCACAGGGTCCAGCACTCCCTCTGTCTTGCTGGGGAGGCACAGGCAGCCACTGCATCACCCTGGTGCCTCCTTCCCAAACCGATGCCACCATGCCTTACAGGAAAGCAGTCAAAATGGTTTCCAGGCAGTTATCAGGCCTTGGCAACAGCTCAGTACTGGTTAGACTGCCCATATGTATCTCTGCCAGTGCTTTCTTTGAGATGCCACTTTATTCCCTCTCTGGTTGCATCAGTACCTGGAGGATGTCCTCAAAAGCCAACCATTATGAATGCACCTCCTAAACAAACCCCAGCATCTATACCTTGCAGTGACTGCACTGGGGTGAGAGACATTCTTCCCACTGCCCTTCTACAAACAATGATGCTACAGTAAATCTTTTCCCATGATCATTCCCCCTAACCAACTCCAGCTTCAGTGGGAGGCACCCCACAACTATTTCTGGATCCAAGCTTGTTCCTGGAAATCTTGCCACTCTAATGCCACACACCTTTGGACAAATTGCTCTTCAAGGAAGATGGGATGCTGACAGGGCTCTAAAAAACATGAAACCACATTGGGTACTAGGAAACCTGGAGACAGCAGTAGAACATGACATAATAGGACCACTATCTTAAAGAAATACTGATTTTTTCCCAATAAGTGAAATTTCTTAATTCAGAAAATCACAGAATCAAACCATTCTCTGTTTCTATGAAGTGAGAAAGTATAACAACCAGCAATTCTGGGGGTTGGTTTCTCTGGTTATCCTGTTTCTAGCAGTCACCAGAATGTCAGACAAAAGATAATTCCGAAGGTGTTCCCCACCACACTCCACCTTCCAGACAATAAGTCACATCTTTGGGATCCTTTCCCAAAAATGTATACTGTTCTAGGGATAAACTCTCTCCAGTGTGATCCCTGAGAGCTACATTCAAAGCTCAGCTACTCCCTCAAGGGCTTCCTGTAATCCATAATCTTGCTGCTTAATTGGAAAGTAATGAAGATATCCATGCTTAGTATTTCCCCCAAGACTGTTGATGGCTACAGTCAAGCTTTTCCCAGACATGTAAAGAATGCTTAAAAGTGCTCATGTCCCCTAGGTATTTCCAGGCAGTTTTGTTTACTAGCTGTCTGGGAAATAATTCTGTCAGTCAGAGGTGGCTGCAGAATCTAAAGACCTGGATGGTACTTAACTTGACTATAAAAAAAAATTATTTATCCATTTTCCTCTCAGACCAGCAGGGAAGGATTTAAGTCTCAACATACGAGCTGAAAAAAAAAATAATCACATTCTGTACAATCATATAAAAGAGAGCAATGAATAGAGCTCATTACTAGTTTTTGACAGGGCTTAGGATGTCAGCAACAAAGTCAATGTGAGGATTGTAACAGTGGAGTAAAAGATGTCCAAAGCTGCCTGGATATATTTGAAGGACAGCACACTAGAACATAACACAAAAAATTAACTCAAGAAGCTGCAAGATTAAAAAAAATAATTACTTTCTTCATAAATCCCAGTGGCATCACCTCCACTCACTGACTTCCTCTGCACTTCTCACCCAGAACTTAACACTGCCATGCAAAGGAGGCCACTCAGCTTTCACACTCCTGCCTGTTGCTCAGCTCATTTTTCAAATCTCAAGCACTGAAAAGGACCATAAGCTTGAGGCTGACCCTTGTAGATGTGTTCTTACTACATACCAAGAAAACATCTTAGGAGTCTGACTGGCTCTCACCCAGCTTGTTTTATGGGAAGTACATTACACCTGTGAGTGACACCTTCAGGCATTCCCCACCAACACAAAGTGCTCTGATGTTGTTTCTTCCCACACTTAAAGCAGATTTTGAACAGAGATTGTCTTTTTACCAAAAAGTGAAGAGAGATGGAGTTTATTTTTTCCCATTTGCCTTTGAGGATGATAAGCCCTTGGCCCACTTTGGGGTGTGTTAACCACCTCATCTCTCTGACACACCAGCAGCAGCACAATTTCAGTAACACTGTTTCTCACACACACTAAAATTCATTACAAATTGATTATAAGTAGTTTGTCCTTTTAGGAATGATGTTGTTTTCCTTCACTGCCAGGTGCTCCACCACCGCCCTGGGCAGCCTCTCCCAATGCTTGATAACCCTTTCAGTTAAGTTCTTCCTAACATCCAAACTAAACCTCCCCTTGAGGCCATTACCTCTTGTCTTACCACTTATAACTTCATTGAACAGATGGATCCCCACCTCTTCACAACCTCCTCTGAGGCAGTTGTAGAAAGCAATAAAGCCTCCTCTCAGCCTCCTTTTCTCCAGGCTAAACAACCCCACCTCCCTCAGCCACTCCTTTTAAGACACATGCTCCAAACCCTTCATCAGCTTTGTTGCCCTTCTTTGGACACACTCCAGTAGCTCAATGTCCTTTCTGTAGTGAGGGGCCCAAACTGCACACAGCACTCGAGGTGGGGCCTCCCCAGTGCCGAGTACAGGGGTAAGATCCCCCCCTGCTCCTGCTGGACACACCATTACTGCTACAACCCAGGATGCCACTGGCCCTCCTGGCCACCTGGGCACATGGAGCTTCAGTGTTTTTCCCTTGTAATTTTGCTTTGCATTCCAAGCCTTAAGGCTGCTTCAGAGATGGTAACTCTTGGAAGTGCCAGCAGAGCAAAGGTGAGATCTGTTTTGTCTGATGGTGCCACCACTTACAGTTTTCTAACACAAGCACTGCACAACCACTTGCTCACACGTAGACACCTCATCTTCCAGGCTGTGAACAGCTCAGTGAAAGGACTCTCTCTGACCATCTCTAGCCCTGCATTTGTGCACAACACTAGCACAACATCTGAGACCATCAGATTATCTTCTCCATGATAATCTGCAATTGAAATGTGAAATACCAAGCTAAGAAGCAAAACTTTAAAGGAAAGCTATGTGACTGCTAGAAAATGTAATTTGATAGTATCTGCATTTCGTGCCCTCCACAGTTAATTACATTTAATAGTTAACATTTCCAGAGGCAAATCACTGTCAAAAGAAGTTTGTGGACTCAAATGAAGCCCTTTTCAGAAGTTAGGTGAAGAAACAAGTCATATAACAAAAAAAATTTCCTCTGCAGGAAACATTATTGAAACCTCTTTGGGGAGGCTGAAGGGCCCATTTTATGAGGCTTCCAGTTCACGGCACAGAAGAGAAGCAAATTTTTAAAATGCTAAGTAGGCAGAGCTGTCCGTTTGATTATTTAGTTCAAGAAAGTTCACAGGTTGCTCTTGTGATGCACTAAGCTGAGGCTATCATGGAAATCATGATAAATGTGTTTTCCAATGCACTGACCTGGATGTTAGCATATTTTTTTTGCTGAACATTATGGGGTACTTTGCCTATGACACAATTGATTTTCCAGTAAAGCTTAGACTCCTTCCTGATTCATACAGAATTCTGCAAAGCATGTTCTTTATTATTATCATCCAGCACTGGGGGATGGGGGAGGCAGAATATGAAAATCCAGGAGCATTGCAGAGTAGTAATGCTACTAACCTGTCAGATTATTTGTCTATGGGCACACAGGCTCATATATTCACTTAAATACATCTGCAAAACCCTGAAGGTCTTTGAAAGCACAATAATACTTGAAAAGCTGCATGTGCCCCTACCACTTGCTCAAGTATTCAAATACATTGAATCAAACCTGGAAAAAACTCACTGCTGGTACTTGGTCTTTTTCTGTTCTATGGTAGTTTTTCTGCTTCATCCTCTCACCTTCAGAACAAAGACTTTTTTCAGTTTCCAGAATCTCTCTGTACTAAAAACTATTGTTTTATTCCTCCCAGTTTTTCTACAGATTGAACCCAAACTATAAAAGCCTCCTAGCAGCAAAAGAAAAATCGAAAAACAATACTGATGGAGGAACATTGGTATATTTATTTTCTTTTGAAACAGATGCAAGATGTAATTTGTGAAACGATCTCGGGGCACACAATGTAGGAAATCTGTGTCTATGGTCCAACACCTGCCAGATGTAGTATGCAGCATATCAGATGCCTGTAATTAGATCATCTGCCATATGTAAAGTTTTCCATACAATATGTATCGGAACTTAGGTTACATTGACCAAAAAAACTTCATCTATTCTCCTATTTGGTATATTTAGGCTTCAGAATTTGTTATTTCAAGAGCTGTTTAAGCCCAGGGCACTAATATGTACATTCACCAGTTCTGGAGTCCCCAACACAGGAAGGCCATGGAGCTCCTGGAATATGTCCAGAGGAGAGCCACAGAAATGCTCAGAGGGCTGGAGCACCTCCCCTGTGAAGCCAGGCTGAGGGAGTTGGGGTTGCTCAGCCTGGAGAAGAGGAGGCTCCCAGGTGACCTCAGAGCAACCTTCCAATATCTGAAGGGGCTACAAGAAAGGTGGGGTAGGGCTTTGGACATGGGTGTGTAGTGAGAGGACAAGGGGCAATGGTTTCAAACTTGAGGAGGGGAGATTTAGGTTGGACATTAGGAAGAAATTCTTTCCTGTGAAGGTGGTGAGACCCTGACACAGGTTGCCTAAGGAAACTGTGGCTCTCTGGAATTGTTGAAGGCCATGGGGCCTTGAGCAACCTGGGCTGGTGGGAGGTGTCCCTGCCCATGCAGGGAGTTGGATCTAGATGATCCTTAAGGCCCCTTCCAACCCAAACCAGTTTAAGATTCCTTGATAAATTACTACAGAACTTGAAATGCATCCTGCAGGAAGTAAACAACAGCTACTACCACTAAAACTGCCATAGGGCTATGTGGCAAGAAATCAAGGCATGTTGCTTTCTTTATGCTAACTGATGGTCTTTTCCAGGATAGTCCAAACTAAAATTACCCCCCAGTATAAAAGGCCACGGCCCTTTCAAATCATCTCTCCCCTGTAATATTCCTTGCAATCTTGCTTTCCTCCAGAAGAGCAGAATGTATGTGGGAAAAAATGAGCACATGAGTATAAGAAATGCATGGACAAGGGAGGGAGAATGGACCAAGTGCATCAGTGCATCTGCAGACTTGCCAGAGCCCCATTTCTAAAAAGGTTCATCATATTCCAGCAGTGGTGGCTTTGCCTGCTTTAATTCAATGGGATGTGTCCAGGGGCTAAGGCCATCTTGTCACTGATGCACTTGACTGGCAGGCATGGATCTTCCCTGTCAAAATACCCAAGTGTTTAAGTAATGACTAGTGCCACTTGAGTGGAAAAAAACTAGGCAAGCTGTCAATACAATGGGTGTCAGAACCACGTTGTTACTCATCCTAATCACAGTAATTGTACACAGGGACAGGCAGGGAAGAAAAGGAAATGAATGCCTATCTGCTGGCAACAATGCAACTTCATTTAACCTTAACAGACCAGGCACTGATATCATTTCTTCCTGGCACTTTCTGCGATCCTGATGTCAAAACAGCTTCTCATTTGCAATGTATGACAATTTCCTCACATCTGAAAAGACACTGCTGCAAGTCAATAGACTATAAATTGCACTTGGAAATGGGATCATCTTAACTAAAGCCTGTCTGCTTTCCCCAGGAGGCCCGAGCCCAGTCCCCCCTCCTTTTAATAATTTGTATGTTTAGGTGTTCGGTCAATTTACTTTACACTTGTAATGTCTTATAGCCAAGACCATCAATCAGATTCGGTGTGACAAAAATATCCTGCTACGATATTACAGGTTATTAAAGGCATGATGGGAGAAAGCTGCATTCATTTACTGGGGCCCTTTTTTCTCATCTCAGGAAACCTGTCACACACCTAAGCTGGTGATTCATCTTCTCTTCACTATCAACAGGTAGCAACCAAGGGTAGACTTTGATGTGATGAGCTGCTTTCACTGCTCTGCTCCTTTGTCCCCACCCTCTGTCCTCCTCTAGCTGCCCCCACACCATGTTTTTGCACTGACCAGTTGTTGTTATGAAGTCCAAATAGATACTTAGCTCACAGCTTCCAAAAAGGCCAGCAAACAGTCCCAGAAAAGTTCAATGTCCTTTGAAGGGCTTTGAGGAAGAGATCCATCAAAGCCTGGATTTTTTCGGGGAGCCAGATTTAACCTGCAAACATTTTCTGTAAATTCTCTTAAAACAAATGTTGATGAAATGCTACCATTTAGATACTCCTCTTAAAGATTTTTAAAGGAAAAAAATACTATATATAATATTCTTACAGGTAATCAAATATATAAATAATTTTAATTTTTAGGACTTGCATCATTTTCTCTGAGCTTTACAGCCTAGGGCAAAGGGAGGAGGAGTGGAAGGGCAACAGCTCACTCCCTGATTTACCAAGCTATTATCTGTCTGCACATAAGTCGTCTATTTATGACACAGCACATCACCACCAGAGCCAGGTCAATCCTAAAATCAAGAAAGAATGGGCTGAAATAAAGTAATAAGCATGAAGAACAACGTGAGGCCTACCTGCTCCCCTGGGATTTCTGCAAGTGACATCCTGGGCCAGCGAGGACCTGGAAGGATGCAGCAGCCAGTGCACAGATGCTGAAGAGGGATGATGTGATCTCTCTTCCCATGTTTAGTTCAGTGGGAGAGAGTATCACCCTGACTGCTTGTGATATGCCAGCAGTCTTAACATTTTAAGCCAAGGGTCTTATTCCAATATTATAATATCTGCTGTCTTCCTTTGCAATAAAGCTTGTACTGTACTCCTGATCTACAACCCCAGTGCACCAACCCCATGCTGGCAGATCTGACGCACAGAGCATCTCTGGGAAAAACAGGTATTTATCTTCTGTACCACATCTGTATGGTGGTCATGGACAGAGACAGTGTTACTCTCACAGTAAAATACGTAGCTGTCACGGTTTAACACTGGCCCAGCAATTAAACCGAGTAACAGATGCTCTCTATTAATCCCCCTCTCCTCCCTGATAAGAAAGGAGAGAGAATAAGGGAGAGAGACTTATGGGTTGGAAACTAAACTACACAACTTTAATGAAACAGTAATGATAAATAGGAAAAAATTACTAAATATATACAAATATACAAGAAAATGGATACCACATTCCTCCCCCCTTTCCCCCAGTAGCTCTCACGTCACCACTGAGGCTGCAGGGCAGCCCTGGGAAAGTCCAGGCTGGACTCCTGGAGTCGGTAGCAGTTGGGAACTGGAGGCAGGAACACACAGATAAGGGCTGGCATGGATCAGGGCCACAGGCAGAGGAACGGACGGGATCCTTCCAGGATGCCGGGGTGAAGGAAAGGGAAGCAGGAAAGGCAAGAAGGGCAGGCAGCCGGAAGCTGGAAATCTGGCTTTGCCCTCGTGATCCCTCAAATTTATACTGAGGATGACATATATGGGATGGAATACTCTGTTTGGTCAATTCTGGCATCTATCTTGTCTGTTCCTCCCCAAAGGAGGGATGCAGGTGGGACCTCTTTAGTCTCCTGGAGGGTAAAATGTTCCTCAGAGCTGAGCAGTGTCCTTGGCTCTGCACGCCAGTCTCTAGCAGTAACTATAAACATCGAGTGTTATCAGTCCTAGAAGCAGACACTGTCTGAGAAACTTGCTGTTAATTTCAGCAAGTGCAACTACTTACAAGAGACCTAGCTAAAAGCAAAAGTACAAGACAGAAAATCACCCTTATCCTGGCCCAAACCAGGACAATAGCAGAACTGGTGAAAAGCTCTGCTAGAAGACAAGATATTCATGGCCCACCTGACCTGTGTACTGAAGTATGTTTATTATGTACATACAGAACAGAATCACAGAATGGTTTGGGTTGGAAGGGATCCTGAAGATCACCCAGTTCCAACCCCCCCACCAGCCCAGGTTGCTGAAAGCCCCATCCAACCAGACCTGAGACACTGCTGGGGATGGAGCACAGCTTGAATCAGGCCCCATCACCATTCCTCATGCTTCTGCCAGACTCTTCCTCTTTGATACCCTCATGCTCCCATCAAGTGATCACACAGAGGAGCTCCATGCCACTGACAGGCTGTAGGCAGTGAGTGACCAAACTGAAGAAATCCAAGAGACACTTATCTAGGACCAAGTCTTTAGCAGGACACTATTTAAAGGAACTCTGTCATCATTAAATGCAATCTGGCTTAGTACCTAGGAGACACATTAGGCAGTCAGAGACCACTGTCCTTTCAGGCCTTTCTGAACCTGGTATCTACTAAATGAATTCTTGCCATTTTCTGGGATCACTTTTTTCACAGTGATGTCCATGATCCTTAAAATCCTGCATTCCTCTTTCATATAACCTTTAAGGAGAAATCCAGGACTGCTTTTGGAATTTAATTATGTCTTGTATGTAGTTCATTTATTGTTCTCTATTTCAATTTACTTAAGTTAAAATCAATAGTTAAAATAAATTTATCTGGGGTTTTATCAGCTCTAGCTGCCTTGCAAATGTACAGGAATATTTAGGGAATCTATACACCATTACCTTTCTCTGCACTTCTGACCACTGGTCAAAATGGCATCATTGGCTGGCTGCAAACATTTCCTGAGGTGACAGATCTGCACTCAGATGAACTTATGGCAGGAAATGGTAAATTGCCATGGGTTGGTCTGCTGGTTATTCATGTTTTCAAGAGACAGGTGCCTACCAACAGCAGTCCAGCAGGGAAATGAACATAAGACCACCACAAAGGACAGTTACAACATAACTTCACTAGGTTTAATCCTTTCAGTCTCAGATGGCTGGTTTACTATGTGGCCATTGCTCAGATTCCTCCACAGATGCTATTGCCTGTGTAAGAAAAGGGCACTGGCCTAGACCTTGAGGAGGAATAAGCTTCTTGCTTCCTTGCCCTCTAATCCTCTGTGCTTGTCAGACTGCCCTGAGATGCAGTTTACCACCAATAAAAGGCAGGCCAGTGGTTTTAAATTAGAGAAGAGTAGCTTTAGATTGGATGTTAGGAAAAAGATCTTTACCACGAAGGTCGTGGAACAATGGTAGAGATTGCCCAGGGAGGTGGTTGAGGCCTCATCCCTGGAGATATTCAAGGTGAGGCTTGAGGAGGCTCTGAGTAACCTGATCTAGTTGAGGGTGTCCCTGCTCACTGCAGGGTGTTGGACTGGATGAGCTTTAGAGGTTCCCTCCAACCTAAATTATTCTATGATTCCTCCTGGCCTATGCAGAGCTGGGATGACTTTTACATGGTTTAATATCGACAAAGAGAATCACATCCTTAGACAGAAAATTTAACAGTTTACCTTCAAAGACATGGTACAATCATCCCCAGGGAGGCCATGCACGAGTGTGCAAATTACATCAAAAGTTTTATGTGGAATGAGTGAGGAAGGCAAGACTGGAAAAAAGCATCAGTTGCTGGGAAGACCACCATGCTCTGGTGACAGCTTTGTAAGGGGAAGGGAAGGGTGGGGAAGGGAAGGGTGGGGAAGGGAAGGGTGGGGAAGGGAAGGCAAGGCAAGGCAAGGCAAGAGAAGGCAAGGGGGAGGGGAAGGGGAAGGGGAAGGGAGAGGGAGAGGAAGAGGGAGAAGGAGAAGGAGAAGGAGAAGGAGAAGGAGGAGAAGGAACATGGAGACTGGCAAGACAAGTGGGTGCAGCCCTATGTGGTCAAGCCCTGACAGCAGCAGACCTGGGGCCAGCACTGCCTTTCAGGGACATCTGCCTGAGGACATGTTCTGCCCTGGGAGCCAGTGAAGGGTTTGGGGCACTGGGGCCTGCAGCTGGGATGCTTCCCCATCTTTTCTCCCTGCCTGGCAAAGGAGAGAAACTAATCCAACACCTAATCCAAACCTCTTTCTTCCAAATTCATAGCACCATCACTATCCAAAAATATTGTTTGGTTTTGTCTCTTTAAAACTGCAATTTTAAGCATGGTTGGGTTTCGTATACTGTCTCTTAAGAGAAAAGGTCACAGTAATTTTGCTTTGCAGGCCATTGAGGAGGAAATTTTTAGGGCTCAGACCCTCAGGCCAAATTAATAGAGTCCTCAGACAGTTGCAGTTTGCTGTTCCTTACCAGCAGTCTTTTCTGTAATTTAGGTAGCCCCACAAGTGGGCTGCAGGGCAACAGCCTGGAAGCTTGAGAAGGAGGGGGATGAATTTAAAGAATGTTGTTTTTTTTTTCTCTGAGCAATGATGTATTTAAAAGGAGCAAAATAGCATTTCCAAAGTTACAGGCAATTTCACTAATTTACTATAATCTAGTGAAGCAGAATTTTGACAGCAATAGTGTGAGTTACTGCGAGGTGTGTTGTAAGATGCAGTGATCTTCTCACAGCAAGCCCATTTTTTTATACTGAACTTTGAACACACTGTAGCATCTGTGCCCATGGAGAGATGGCCCAGGAAACAGCTAGAATATTAAGTACCCAGTTCTATGTCTCCCAAAGGAGGCTGCAGCTAATATTATACATTACAACAACATTGCCTGAATGGTTTATTAATGGTAGCAAAACAGAGTGAATACGACATACAATGATAATAACAATAAATGTTATTTATATGGTGCCTATCTGCGGCAGCGCTCTAGAGGCCTCACAAAAATACACTTAAAATGCTGGCACTGCAGCATTAATATGTGCCCAAGGCCTCAGCAAATAAAATGGATTTGATGTTTCAATTCTGATTTACTTATATACAGTGCCCTTAGCAGCAAATTTACATTTTTAAATGGACAGACATTTCTAAGAATCACTGATTGTTGTGTTTGCCCAAGTGTTTGGAAGCCAACTTTAGCCACCATAAAAAGATTTTGAGCCTAAGCCATCTGCAGGTTCCTTTTAGGTCTCAGAGCAAATTACAAAGAAAGAGAAGCTCCTGAAGCAGCCAGTAACTTGGGCTCATGTGTGCACACCATTATAATTGCAAGGTACACATAAACAAACTCAGTTTTAAAATGTATTTGGAGTATGAGGTAGTCAAGATAAGCCTAAATCTTGGAGTCTTTGATCTTCCTTTTATATTACTGGATAACCAGTGCTGCATATTTGAGTCTTTCTCCCTGTATATTTCCAGTTTTGGAAACACCTTTCTCAGAACTTTGCAGGGATTTGCAGATGAGGCTGTGGTGGAGCATGCAGTGGTTAATTGTGGCTCATCGGTTAATTCGTTTTTTTACAGCTGATGATTACAGCTGGGTTGACTGACAAATTGGAACCTGACTTGTCATTCTTCAGTGCTGTATCTGATCAAATAGCCCAAATCACATTGCACCATTGTGCCTGGTGTGCAACTACAAAGCCATCTCCTAGGTTTCTGTTTTACACAGCATTGCATAGCTCAGAGATACCTGACCGTGTCTGAAAGGTTCACTAAGAAATAGTAGCAAGACTTTGACCATTGCCCTATTTATGTGCTAAAACCCCTTCCATATGAACTTCTGATGGCATCCCAGCATAGCTAAAAAGTGTATAAGCTCATCTTTCTGTCTGAAGATTTCTTCCATTGAACATTACAAAGTAGGAAGCAAAAGATGCCACATTCCCTCACCTCATCTCCCCACATCCAATAAGTTTCAAATGGGAAGCACTGAGGATGTAAGATGTATGGCATAACCCAGAGACACACTGTGCTCAGAAAATATTATTTTACAGAAGTTCTTATAAATATACATATGTATGTGTGTGTATACATGCACACACAAACATATTTATCCCCATGCACTTCCCTGAAACAATAGTTGTCAAACCAAGGAGAGCACACTTTGATCCAGATTCACTATTCAAGAGGCAAAGATTCAGGAAATATCCACCAGTTTGACTTTAATTTTTCAATTAATAAAAAAGGATTATCAACATTCATATATTTTAACAGACCCTGGTGTATGGGTTTATTTTTCTGGAAAAAAAAAAAATCTGAGGCCACTCACATGGAGAAGGTCCTAGACTCCATGAAATAGAATCTGGTAAATGGGGAGAAAAAAAACCAAACCAAACCAAACCAAACCAAAAGAGTAAACTGGCAGTTTATTGTAAGCAGCAGCAGCATTTTAAACCACCAGAAAACTTGGCACCTAATTCTTTGTTGAAGGTATACAAATAACTACAGAAAAATTGTTCTTAGTCCCAGGCTTCTCTGTGACCACACAAGGATCTGTCCCTCTCCACATAATAAGCACAGCCTTTTTCTTTAACTCTGAACAATAGCAATTTCTCTATTATCAAAGAACTCAGGGCAGAATAACTGGCTTGTCTTTGCATAAAACACCACTCGTTTTTATGCTTTATATAAAATAATAATGAATGTGAAAGGATTGCTAAGTTCCAAATCAATCACACAGTCTTTTGATGTTATTATTAACTGCACATACTCCATTCTTGTGGTTTATGGTATCATCAGAACCCCTCAATTGATTTATACCCTAGTGATCTAGTTGCCTCTATTCATTATCTCATATTTAATTAATATATGCCTCAGAAGGAGTTGTCAAAAGACAAAGTTAATTATTGCAGGAAAAAAAAATCTAGCTCAAGTAACATGTCATATTTTAGTTCAGTGACAGCTCCCACAAAAGATCATTTTAGCTGCTTTTGTATTTTTCTGCTTCTCTGAATAAATACTACTGTATTTTCCCACCCAAGTAATAAAGAAAACTTTACTATTTACAAGGCCCTTCAGACTGCAAAAAGTATTCTTACACAATTAGTCTTTTACTAAATATTTGCAATTTTTGAGCTAACCTTAAAAACATCTTCCTGAAGAATAGAAAATCTAGCAACAGCTTATTGATCACATTCATCAGGCTTAAATAGCACCCTTTGTGATGGGAAAGCAACTATACAACCTGTAGGTAAATACATTAGAATTTTTATTCAAAATTATTCCAGCTGTGTGGACTCTCTTTTTTGAGATGCTTTCATCATGTTCAAACAAATTACTCCTTCTGTAGGAATGTTTGCAGAACAGTACATTTTAAGTTCAGGTTGGAAAATATTGATATAAAACGAACATTTAGGTCTGAAGTATAAATATTCACTGTGGGAATTTGATTCAAAGCTTTACTCTCATACAATCAGAATTGTGAAGCTCACATATCCAAAGACAGCTATCCTGCTTGTCTGGACCTTAAATATACCTTAATTAGATATATTTAAAATTTTATCTGTCAGAGCTAACTTACAAATAATATTAATGTTGAGAGTCATTTGAAGAATTTTAGTGAATTATTTTGAATTATTAATATATTGAGAAAATCCTATTTGTTCCTCAGTACAACTTAGTAACAGAAATAGTATTAGTAAACTGGGGATGAATGCTGCTCTGTACACAGCACTTGCACTCTTTACACTATTTATGCTGATTCTAGGAAACTATTAAGCTGATATTTTTAATATTTGCTCAGAATTCTTTTCTCGTGTACCTCTGTTCATTTTGCTACTGACCTTTTACTCCAGGTGTAATAGTGAAATCTCAGAGGGATAGCAAAGTTACAAATATAAAATATGGAAAAAAATATCTAAAATTATTCCATCCATTAACATACCCTTATTTTATATGCTCATACCTTCCATTTCACAGAATTTCAATGTATACAGCACCCACCTAGATTCCCTTATAGAAATCCCCATACCCAACTTCACCAGACAGCTGATGATCCTTTACTAGAAAGATTCCCAGATGTTTTAGCCCAACGATTCCTGTCGGCTCCCACTTTTTCTCCACTGCCAGCACTGCTGGTCAGAAAGCTGTGATTTTATAAATGTTATTCCAGGTTACAACTCTGCAGACTTGTCACAGGCTGCTTATTCTGACCCCACAGACTGCAGACTACCATTTGGGAAGCAAGGCTTTGAAACTCAACTTCCAGCTGTGCATGTTTACACATGGTCCATGTGTATGAGAGATACCTATGGAATAAATTGTAAAACAAAATTGTAAATTAAATTTTATTGCATTCCAGGACACCCACATTAAGAGGCACAACCACAGGCTCCAAGTCTGTACACTCTGTATCTAAAATCACTGTAACACATCTATTTTATCCCCTGAAATCTTGTGGGGAGATTTTTTTATCCTCAGCAGATCACTAAACAAAGTGGAATTTCAGATTTCAGCTTTTCCCCACCAGATTAAACCTTGATGCTTCTGGCTGTCATTCTGCAGCACTGCTGCTCCAGGGTAACCCAATCCTTCCCTTGGAGTCCCAAAATTTTCTGAATTTTGAAAGCTGTATCATTAGCATCCCCAGCAGCCTAAGTGCACAGGAACGTGAAACTGGAAAATACCTGTGTCTGTGGGCAACAGAAAAAATTAACTCATACCATAGGAAAACACACCTTAGCATCCTCATTGTCCTCTGCAAGATTAAGTCCACCTCATGAGCCCCTTGGGTGTCAGCAGCACACCCCAGCCAAGGACATGGCAAGCACAGTTAGCATGTACTTCTCTAGAAAATAGTACAGTTAACAAAAAATCTGACAGCCCTCAGCCTCTAAAGCTTACATTTTCAAAACAGGGTGGACAAAACTATGTTCCTTGGTCAACAACTCAATGTCTGATGTTAGGTCTTCCAAAGCAGGCACTCCTAGTCTTTTCTGTGTGGCAGGATATTTCACTTCAAGAGGGCCGCTGCTGCACTTAAAAAATTAATCTCAGTTTTCAATGCTTTGATAAATTTCAAAAAACTGATCTAAGGATACCAGTGCAGAAGGGCTGTGCAGAACCCCCAGGCCCTCCATCCAGCTCTCTTTTGTTATGGTATCCATCATCCTGCAACTTCTGGAGGAACTTTGAATGTCTAACAGGTATGATATGTCATGTCATGTCATGTCGTGTCATGTCATGTCATGCTGTGTCATGTTATGAATGTCATGTAAGGTATCCAGCAAAGTCAGTGATGCTGGTTTGGCTCACTGATAATTTCTAAGAAGACTTCAACTTTTCACCTATTTGTTCACTGGTTTTAGCCATCTAATGTAGCTACCATAAAAAAAGTTTTAGCAAGCAGAGAAAACATCTAAGCCTCACTGCTTATTTAAATTTCTTGAATGTGTTCACTTTAAAAACTTCAATCAATACACGAAAATGAAGAACATAAGAAACAAGTACAGAACAAAAATATGGATAAATATAGCAATACATAAAATACTGCTCATAAAACTAGAATAAATATAGAAATAATTTATATAACTAAAATAATACAAATAAAAAATATAAACCCCAAAGAACATAAAAATCAAGTATCAAAAGATGGTGCATCATGAACAGTCAAAAGAGGAATATACTTCTGCAACATTTACAATATTTGACCCATTATAATTTCTAAAAGAAAGACTGATCATACAACACCACAGTTTATAACCACCCGATCTATATAAATTGATCAACTTTCAAGTTTCTCTCCTGATTTTTAGCCTTGTCTAATACTTTTCCTCCTTAACATATTTCAATTCCCCAGATTGGTATTTGCTAATACAGATGCTTAGGCTGGTTTATTAGAATGTATCAGTGAGCAGAGCATCGTACCCTTTAAATTATATCTCTGCTAGGACTGTATAGTGACCAGAATCAGAGCTTGCCTGTCAGGGTGAGGAGGAAATATCTCCCATCCCTTTCTCAGAAGCACTCCCTGCTCCAGCAGCTGTGTGTGTAAGGACAGAACACCATTTCCTTGCAGTACTCTTCTCAAGTAACACAGGAATAATCACTGCCATCCAGATACAGTGATAATGGATAAGGGCTGAGGAAAAGTTGAAAACAAACTTGTATAGGATGGAGGGCATTGATAGTCTTTTATCAATACAGGGATGGTAACAAGACATCTTAAAAAGCTTCATCAGACTGCCTGTGCATTCCTGACACAAATCACCAATGTCCCCATGAATTTACAGAGGAACCTAGAAAGTAAATACCTCTTCTTCACTCATATGGTAAAAATGGAAGGAAAAAAAAAAAGGTTGTGAAGTGTCTGCTTGGGAGTATATACAAACTAAATCAAAGGTATTGTTCAAAATTTACAGCAGGTCATCTCTTCTTTTTTTCTATTTCTTTTCAATATCGAATGAAGGGCTGACCAGCAAGGTCAAACTTTCCTTATTAATGAGGCATTGCCAGAGCTTTGTCTCATTAGGGCACTCAGAACTATGCATTTACTGCAATTTGCAGCACTTAATAGAGAAAGGTCAGAGCAGGTTACGTTCAATTTCCACTTGGCAGAGGGAGGAAAAATGGAAGCAATTCATTTGCACAAATTTGAATAATTCTTCTCAGTCTCCTTTTCTTTATCTCTGTCTCGATAATTCCTGCATCTTAGCCTGCTCACAATCATCCCAAACCTGCCAAGAGCCAGCTTTCTATGAAGGCTGTAATGGGGCTGACAGATTCTATGAATCCAGGTGTCAAAATAAAGCCGTTCAGCTTCCCCCCCTCCTCTCTCACAACAGGGAATAGGAGCTGCCTCTAGTGAGCTCTTAAACTTATCATAAATGTATCAAGATTGCTGTGGGCCATGAAACAGCTGTAGACAATTAATCTTTCCACAATTCTTCAGCATAAGAATTGCTTTCCCTGCGAAGTAACATCTGCCATGCTGAGGTGATTATTCATGGGCAATGGGCGCCACCATAGTTTTATGCATAGAGCCATCAGTGGCAATGAAGCAAAATTTATAGTTTTCCCTGGTTCAGTAAAAATAACATTTCAGCTGCATTAAAATGTCATCCATCAGCATTGTCCCAGAGCACAGGGCCCCATCTCATCCAGAGAAATTAAAAAGTATTCATTTTAATGGTAACTTGTGAAGCTTGCAGAGACATTGCTGCTTTTTTTTCCCCTCTCTTTTTTTTTTTTTTTTTTTTTTTGTAAGCAATATTGAGGAGGAGGAGGAATAAAGGAAAAGGTTATGTGGTGCAGTGAAGCTGAGGATTAAATGTGCTACTAGGGAGTAATGATATACCAATTACTGGGCTGCTGGTTCTTATTTATTCATAACCCCTGAACGCTTAATCAAAAATCCTTGAATCAAATTGAACAACTAAAGAAGGAAAGTTATTTCACAGAGATAATGTAATTCTTCAACAAAAAAAAAAAAAAAAAAAAAAAAAAAGAGAGAGAGAGACAGAGAGAGTGCCAAATGGATATAAAAGCAAGACACGGCTCTTGCCAGAGTGGTAGAGTTAAACTTCTAAAATATTACTTTAAAGGCATAGGGAAATTTAAGCCGGAAATGTAGTGGTTGTAATTTACAACAAAGTTTCTATTCTAAATCCTAGAGTAAATATGATTAATGCCTGCTTTGGCAGTATGCTCAAGGGAGATAGGTGTGCAAAAACTTGCTGTGTGAGTTTAAAGTGCCCTGTGTTGCTCATGTGTTACAGACAGGTTGCAACCACCGTGCTGTTCAGGTAGCACTGTGCTCAGGCAAGCACCAGCAAGTTAGGGACTGCTTAGGTGCCAAGGTGACATTCAAGTGAACAAACATAATGCACCCCAGATTTAAGACCATTTGGCTACTTACATGGGTGAAAGATATTTTTCCTTGGTAAAGAAGAGACTAAAACAAAGAATGGGCCACAGCTGCTGCTTTTGGTACTGGCCCTGTACTGTACAGGCTCCACAACCCAAAGACACTGAAGAGCTGTGCTGGGTCCAGCTCACACTTCTGAATTAATTCTAATGCTCTTGATCAATTTTAGAGTGAAAGGAACAGTGTTTAGAGTATGATTGTAAGTATCATAAAGGTTTCAAAATCTCTAAGAGTAGCATCTAAGCATGTCTACATTCAAATTTTCAGGAAAATTGAGTTGAATTACTTTCTAAAGCACGTTATTTCAACAGTAGTACCCGTCTGCACAGGCAAAGTCTTTTGGAAATGAGACTTAGAAGGTATCTTATCTTAATCTTTAAGGATAGACTATTACAAAGGCACATCAGCAGTGAGACACTAGATGAAACATGGAAGAGCAAGGTTGACTCCAGGTAGCCTGGAGCACATGTGGAGCAAGTTTTGTCTTTACCTATTAGGCTTACTTCAGAGTGTCCACAGACTGATTTTATTCATCAATTTTAGTGTCATATCTTTACCCACTCAGTTTTGGATTGTGGGTTTTTTTCATAGCATTTTTGTAGAGACAATTTTTTCCTGAGGGTTCAAATCCTGTTTAGTTTGTGTTTCTCCCTCTTATGGTTCACCTCATTATGACATTAGTGCCCAAAACAGAAATTCACTTGGACCAAGAGTCAGACCTTAAATCCTTTAAAAGGTTAAGTGACACCAGCTCTAATTTCAATACAGCAACCGTAGCAAGTAGATGGAGTTTTACTACACCTACCTTATTCTGAAAGTACAGGTTGGCCTAAGAAAAATATCTCCTTCTCTTTTCTTAGAATCTCTGAAATTTTCCAAACACATAGTATGAGACAAATTCCAAGTCTAGTGACTTTACCTGAGAAGGCAATTAATTATGGTCTAGCAGAAAAACTGCATTCCCTTAAGTAAAAGGCAGGGCTCTAAGAAGCAGAGTGGTGTTGAATGACTCCAACGAGGAGTTAGCAGTCTTGTGATAAAGTGTTATCTAAAATGTTTAGGTTCAGCTTCATTCTTCTATTTCCTATGAAGTAGGACTGATTCAAGGCCCATAGATAAGATGAAGGAGGCTTGACCTGATCTCCAACAAAACTTATAGTAATGCCTGCTGCAGAAAAGAAAAAACTTGTGACTATAGGAGACCTATCCCCAACATGGGAACAAACAGAATCATTTTGATGGTTTGCATAAATTCTTTCAATCCCGCTGCTGATTCATTGCAAAGGACGGGTTCAACTATTGGGTCCTGACTGACCTCACTTGAATTATGAGTGGCCCTGCCTGAAAGAAATATTACTGTTGGCAAGATCAGAAAACAGAAACAGTGCCTGCCAGGCCCTCTTGAGACTTCAGCGATCAGCTCAAGTGGCACACTGAAGGACAGGAGACTCAAGAGCAAAGAAAATACTGAAGGGGAATGGCAAGTAACAAATCCTGTATGGATTCAGAGAGAGAAGGTAACAGCTACTGAGAAACTATCTGAGAAGTAAATTTGACTTAAGGAAAAAAATAGAGATCAACTCATCAGTGTAGAAAGGAAAAGACATGCAAAGTATACTGGGCTCCTTTGTTGAATAAGAAAGATGAAGTTTAAGGAGGCAAAAGAAATCCCTATGAGAAGAAGCCAGAGAATGAAAGTAGAGTGAAAAGCTCTGGGAAAGTTGGGAAGGAAGAGTATAAAATTAGAAAAAAAAAAAAAAAAAACCAACAAACAACAAAAACACTTGTGAAAGAGAATGGCAAAGATTAAAATAGAGCAGAGAAAGCAGGCACCCGATGTAGGGAATTTCCAGCAGTCAGGGCTCCACTGTCTGCAACTTGACACTCAACTTGTGAAATTCCATCTAGGGAACACTGATGGAGATTCTTCCCAGTTTCCAGCATCTGAACTTTCCTGGATTCAGCCTACACACAGAAATAGCAACCTTTGGATCCTGCTGCAGCTGAGAAAGCACAGGAATCCAGAGAAACTACAAGCCTTGTTTTTCACAGAGATTTTACTTTCATTTGATCTTGGATCTGATCTGTTCCTTATCCTTAAAAAATATGAGGCTCGGCTTATGAGTATGCAGCTTTATGGACAGAAACAGTCCACAGACTGTAGATGACTACCTTTAAAAAAAACCAAACAGTCAACACAAAAAAAACCCAAATCCAAACAACCAAATGAAAAGCAAACTGAAGCCTTCCTCTTTCATTGTTTTTCAGTCAATTTGAACAAACACAATATCTGCTAAAGTTCACATGCTTAACTCTGCGAATGAAAATAAATCAAGATTTATTTTGTGTGCTATGGACTGGGAGTTCATACTAAAGTATTCTAGCTCTAAGAATAGACTCCAGATCCATTCATTGAAGCACCTACCAAATAGCAGACTCCTCAGGAAGCTGCATACAGTCAAGATGAAGCATTTGTTCACCTGGGTGTTGGTCCCAGCTTTCAACAATGAATGTTTCAGTGATCTCCTTGAGCCAGAGGCTGTTTCTTCCATATCACTTGTAATATCCAGTTGTCCTCAACAGTGTCATTGTGCTTTTGATGAACTGACAGTTCCCTACAGAGCTGTCCTTAACTCAATGCTATCTCACCCCTTACCAGTGCCACTCATTCTGGAGAAGTGTATAAAGAGAGATGTTGGCCAGTGCTTCTGGCAATGGCCCAGGCAGAAGAGCATCATGTGGAGGGCTCATAAAGAGGCTATCAGCCTTCCTTGGCAACAAGCCACCTTGAGCTCTCCAGCCTTTTCCAGAGTATCTGCCTTCCTAGGAGGACAGGTCTCATGGGAATTCGGAGAAGAAACAGAACTCCTCCATGTAACAACTTTGAGGCTCAATAGGGGAAATTGTCTTAGGTTTTCAAGTAGGTGAGCCCTTTTCTGGAAGTTAGCAATACAAGTGCTATTTGGCTTTCAATTTCAAAATATTTCAGCTCGAAAGGCAAGCCCCAAGGATTTTAAAATTTGGCTCTTTTTAAGCTGTATAATTACTGCCCCCAAGAAATGTTGGGACAAGACAAGTAACCATGTTATGGATTTTCTAAAATAGTAATCTTACTGTGAATTTGCCAGATCTGCTGATGCTGGGCAATAACAGCACTCAGTGGCCACACAAAATCACCTTCCCCAACTGGGAAGGTCTCTCTCACCTTGAAGCTGCATGAGTTTCACCATGACACAGGGTGAATTCTTCAAGGGATTTATGAAGAACTTTTAACTCTCATTCATTATCTGAGGCCCAGGGACCAAATTGAAGCCTGTGGTCATAACACAGATCTGCACAGCTTATCCAGCCTCCCCATGCTAAGTCCCTCTAACAGAGCAAAAAAAGCACAGGGAAGTGCCAGTCTCATAAGGTGTTGCACACCCCAGCAACCTGGACGTGTCCTCAGGGTCTCCAGTGAATCTGCATCCAAAGGTGCTCAGCCAGGATGAAACTCAGCCTCTGTGTTCTCCCATCCAAGGCAAATCACACATCAGATTTAACCCACCAGGCCCCCCAACACAGTACAACTCTGACCTCCCTTTTTTTGGGCAAAGGTACCAGTGTAATTGGGAACAGTGTGTCAGCTTCAGTCAGAAGAGTTTCCTACAGGCAAAAAGAACAAGGAAACGCTGGCAAACAGGAAACTTGTTAGGCACTGGGCAGGGGAGGTGATGAAATCAAAGATGATCTGCTTGAAGCCATGTGAGACTGCAACCAGCCTGGGAATGGTTCTCAGATCTGCAGTCATGCTCTTCCATCAAGCACTCCTTCATACTCATGTTTCTTAGTACATGGCAAGATGCACTTCCACACAGCAATTCCTCAGCAGCAATGTCTTTGCACACTGAAAGAAGCAATTAAATGAGGGCTGAGGGTCTTCTGTTGATTTAGCAAACCACCATTTTTTCTCTCCTCCTAAAGTCACTGCAAGGAGAGAATCTGCAGCAAGAATGAACAATGTATTTCTGCAATGCCAGCTCTCAGCCAACAGCATCCGTTCATTCACTTCCTAGCAAAACCAAAAAGTATGAGGTGTCTGAAGCCAAGGAAAGAACAAATTAAATCTTTTCTCATATACCTCCCACAGAGATTAACACCTTTTTTTTTTTTAATATACATGGTTATTTACTATACCTTTACTTCATTAGTGTTAAAGACATTATTTCATGTTAAATGCTGTGGGTCTTTCCAAATAGGAGACAATGGGAGCAAATAGAGGGTTGCTTTATCAAACGCATTAAACTCTATCTCTATCTGATTTTTTAAAACTGTAAAGCACAAATTATCCAGAGCTTTGCACTCAGTGTCTCTTCCTTGGCCTATAAAGTCAACAGTTATGGTGTTAAAGTTTAATCAATCCCATAAAATGTTACTCAGAAAGTGACCCTGGTGTTACGGCTGAAGTACATCTCCTACATTAAAAAGCACTTTCGTGGAAGCCAGAGCAGTGTTATTGAAAAAGAGAGCTAATAGGTATCTAGATGAGGTTATGGAAGGGAGGTGGAAGTAAAGGAGAGGGTTGGGACAGGCAGTGGAAGGAGGGGAGTAAAAGGAGAGGGAGAATAAAATCCTTTTTTTCCCAGCAGTTCCCCACAGACAAAAATGTAAATACATGACTGTCCACGTTGGAAAGATAAAAAGCCCTCTAGACAGTAGCTCAAAAGTAAAGTTCTTCATGAATTTCGTAGTCAAGCCAAATGCAATTTTCACAGCTGACACAGGAAGATTAGAGCAAACAAGACTGATGGGAACATCACTGTAGACAGATGACAGATTCCTGCAAAGAATAAGTTTTTGGACACTGCTAAGATGAGTTTAATTAAAGTACAGCTTTATCAGAACATTGTATTTGTTGGAAAACAAAAAACCCAAACAAACAGTAGTTCATGATTTATGGTCCAGGAACATTCTTTTTGATAATTGTCATTGATAATTTCCTAACATCCAGCTATCTGCCACTACCACATGCAGTGCTAGATAGGATACACTAGGCCCTGCCACATATTCTACTTCACTTATGTTTGGGGTTAGAACAGCCAGCAATCCTTCCATATTAATATCATAGTACATGATGACTGCATTTGGATATTGTCATCAGTGTAGACAATCAGAGCACAAACCCTTCTGGGGAAGGCAATATGGCTTAAAATCAGGACACTTAAGTCTGCCAAGAAGTTCAAAACGGCAGAGGCTTGCTGCCAGATCTCTGCATTTCAACCAGCAGAATTTAGACTCCCCCATTCACCAGTAGATTCATAAAAGTCTTTCATATTTCATGTCAAGGTTATTAATTATGCTGAATCCTTGGTGCAATATATTATGTCTTCTAGACCTATGCCCAAGCATATGCAAGCCACTAAGACTCTCAAGGGCATTCAGAAACTTCTTCAGTTATTGCCTTACCAGAAACAGTCACCTGTGTTGGATGCTATGCAGAAAGAACTCAATGGAGACAAAGCCTGAGGACAACTCAGTTTTAAGAACCAGTTGAACAAAAACTATTTTAGCATGCAAAAAGAAATATTGCTCTTTCAAAGACTTCTGTCTGCAAATTACCTGCTGATGATTAGCAGAGTATTCCCAAACCCCAGAGAAAACAAAGTTTGTTTGCTTACAATCTAGAAGAAATTTCAAGCAACATTTTTCTCAGGGCTATGGATGAAGATGGGGCCATATCATAGAGATTATTTCAAGTTAGCTACACCTTGATGTGAGAATGTCATCTGCAGCATCATAACATAGAAAGGTGCAAGTGTTTCAGACTCTTTTAACTTAGTACTTGCTGTTTTATTAACAGATTGCAGTGCTGCTGCTCTAGACCATCTTTGGTTGCAGTAAGGACTTGCTTGTTGTTCTAAGGAGGAAAAATGGAAAGCTCTCACATAAAGGAAAGAAAAAAATATTGTAAGAATCACCATTACAGAATTCCTACTGAATACAATGGTGGGCAGCTCCCTCAGCCCACCAGGCTGCCATCACAGACCCCTCAGCAGACAGCCTGTCTGCCATGCCTGTATCCAGAATCTGCTACAATATCCAAAAGGACACAGTCTCCAAACTAATTGAAGCTACATCTCAAATAACCCCATGTTCATTGTAAAGGAATGATATACAAGGATGCAGATACCTGCAGCAGCTCAAGAAGAAGGTAAGTATTGACTCTATGGACTCTGCACATTAGACTGCATGTCAGAAACACTAGTGCACCCTAAAAAATAAATTATGACAAGTTATTCACAAGTTATTCCTACACATTTGCAGTTCTGCAGAGGCAAAAGCTAGAACTCAGCTGAACAAACCTGAATGTACAAATGCATCAGAATGTATGATCCATGCTTATACCAAATCACATTAATCTGAATTTCACTTAGAACCTCTCAGTTCACATCATCTGGAATTCCTCCAAGTTTTTTACAGTGTTCAGAGCTGAGATTTTGGCTAGTTTTATCTTTAGAATGTATGGCAATGCAAGAAATATTTTAGTAAACACAACCCTTTGATCAGAAGGGAAATCACAGTAAGAATTGTTGCAGCTGGTAAGCAAGCCTACCAGGGCTAGTGTGCTGCTAGACCTGCCTTTTGAAAACAGAGAAAAGTTGGCATCCTGGCTTGTATCAGAAGTGGTGTGGCCAGCAAGACCAGGGATGTAATTCTGCCCCTGTGCTCAGCCCTCACCTTGAGTACTGTGTCCAGGTCTGGGCCTCTCACTTCAAGATGGAGATGGAGGTGATGGAGTGAGCACAGAAAACAGTGAGACTGTGAAGGGATGGGAGGGAAAGTCTGATGGGAAGAGGCTAAGGAAGCTGGGGTTGTTTAGCCTGGAGGAGACTCAGGGGGGAACCTTATCCCTCTCTACAGCTCCCTGAAAGGAGGTGCAGACAGGTGGGGGTCGGGCTCTTCTCTCAGACAATGAATGACAGGAGAGGGCATGGCCTGGAGCTGTGCCAGGGGAGGGTTGGGTTGGAGTCAGGAAGCACTTCCTCATGGAGAGGGTGACCAGGCATTGGGATGGACTGCCCAGGGAAGTGGTGGGGTCACCATCCCTGGAGGTGTTTAAGGAAAGGCTGATATGGCACTCAGTGCCAATGTGGTGGGGTCAGGTCACAGGCTGAGGTCTTTTCCAGCCTCAGTGATTCTGTGATTCTGTAATTCAGTTGCTACTTTAAAGCAGCACTAACAACATGGAGGCATTCTGCACAATGTTTATACTTAACTATGTCAAAACTTGTCTTGGACATACCTGTTCTGACTGCAAGGCAAAGGTATTGAATAAAATTCGGAGAAAATCCACCTTATTAACTCAATGACCTTGAATTGTTCAGGTGAATTTGCAAGCATGAAGTAGTTGACATCAATGGAACACAATTTCTAAAGTCCTCAACTTGCTAACAGGTCCAAATCTCCAGAATGACCCAAGCAGCAAGCCCAGTTAACTTTTTGTAACCATCTTCAAGTCCACTGGGGCAGTTTACATGCCTTTTAACCCCCCAGGTTATCACTAAAAAGCTTTAACTGCAGGTTTGCCTCCCTGCTTAGAGACTACTGCAAAGCCACAGCTGCTACCACTGGAGTTTTCCTTCAATATTTAAAATAAACATTTTGCCCTTCTTTTCATCTTGTAATACCAAATGGTTATGTCCTATATAATTCTTTCCCCTTTTAATTTTTTTCCTGTTGAAAAATATTTATAGACCAGGATTTCTTGCTCAAAATTGAGATATTTGTAAAGCAAACATTAAATCCCTCCTCTGCCTGCCATGTCTCAGAACAACAAAAATAGAAGTGAAGTTCTCTTTAAAAATTCTCACACCAAAAGAAAGCTCTTTATCATCACCTCATTTAGAAACATATTGCCAGTGAACACAAAAATAATCTCCAGTCAGAGGAACACCTAATATTTAGCAGAGATGAAATTACTTATGAGTAAATAAATATAAGTATGTCTTCACTACAGAACTTATTAGTGTTTGAATCTCTCCAGCAAAGAGGGAGGGTTGCTGTTTCAGTGTTCTGAGGAGGAGTGAGCAGTCTATTCAAAAGTCTAAAAAGGGCTTCCTTTTTTTTTTTTTTTTTTTTTTTTGGTTCCCTTAAAAAACTGATTAGTTAAAAGGATGTGAATTAACTTAGAATGAATGTTCAATTCATATAGTAGAATTGCCATCATCATTATTACAGGAAGCTCTAATCATTACGCAGCCACTAATATAAGACATTCTGCTAGCTTGCCTTTAATGAACATGACTCACATTTCACTTTAATGATTCCTACACCCATGTCTCCTTTTTGCCTTCTCCTTCTACCCAGCCATGGGGGAGGGGTGGCCTACTTCACATTTAAAAATGACAGGCTACCTTTTTGAGAAGGAAGTCACTTCCAGTACCTTTATTTTATAGAACCTCATACTGCAGGGTCTCAGAGAAATCTGAAGTCCAGAAAATACTCAGAGCCAGCTCCTTTTAAGGAGTCTCCAGCTGGGCCACCCAAAATGGTAGCAGACTGAAGGAGTGGTATCCTCGAGGGGTCTGAGCAGTCTGCAGCATTTCCTCCAGAAGTCACCTTCTCATCCTGCTCAATCGATGAATATTTTATACAAGAGAATGCAGCAGCTTGAGCAGAGCAGAGCTCAGAGGGAAGGGGGCTTGAAGCAGAGGCAATACAGAGGTGCAACTGCACTGCATTAAGGACACGAACCCAGTACCTCACACCCTCCCTTTTCACCCAAATCTACTCTCACTGTAAAAATTAGTTATTGAGATACTGAAGCTTCAGATAGATAAAATGGTTCACATGGTCCACTTCCCTCCACCTCATAGCATCTTGAATGTCTTCACAGCATAGACCATTTCTCAAAAAATCCACTTCAATCAGTCAGATCAGTCAGAAATATCTCTGTGGAGACCATAAACTATTGAGAAGCATTACTAATAACAGCCAGGGATAAGCACAGGGTAGTTCTTCAGGAAGATGCCACATTAAAAAAATATGCAACCACATTCATAGAATGAAGGACAAATAAAACTGCTAATTTGCACAGGACTTCAATTACAGTCCTTTAACTTCTATTGCCAGTAATGACACAATTGAACTGCAAAATTAATTTCATTACAAATCCCATCATTTAAAGAGAATCCTAGTTCTATTAACCTGACTGCTAGAGTCAATTCTAGGCCATGTGCTACCAGAGCCTTCCCAAAGGGTAAGACTTTAATAGTTCAATGCAGTCAGGTTCTGGTTTTATGAGTGGTGGTTACAGGTGTAAATCAATTACTTCTTTACACACCAAGAAATTCCCTATTGTCTTCCAGTCAAATAAACTAAAACATTTTACAGCATCCCTGAGAAAGAGATAAAGAAAAAACACGATTACATTTTGAGAGGCTGAAAAATCTCTCATTACTTTAAAAAATTACTTTAATTGTCCAGAACCTGTTTAAAATCTGGTCTTACAAATAGTACTTTTAAATAAAAGTCCTCCTGACTTAGAGTGTCAAAAACATAATTGTAAACCCCACTGAGTGCTCCTAGCAAGGGACAAGGATTGGGCACAGACTGCAGTTGCCATGTTAAGATACTTGACTGCAAGCAGGGGACATACATTTTAGGAACAGCACAGGGACCAAAAGAAGTCTCTAATCTTGCACTAAGTAACAAGGAACCCCCAAGGAACCCAAGCAAAAGACTGCCCTTTGGCTACCACAACACACCCATGCTTACCTCCCCAGTTTCATTTGTTACCTGTCTACAGCATGTCCCTTTATACCCAGTGATCTTACAAGATGCAGAACATTCTTCTATTTTGTATTTGGAGGATCACAGCTACTACCCCATGCATTCAGCTCTTCTGCAGTTGCTTCTTAAAACTACACAGCAATTTCTGGTCTACAGCACAAAAGGATTTGTGGGATCACATATGAACTATTTCTGGAAATGCTAAGCATCTCATGCCCAAAATTTGTCTGTGGCTCAACCCATCATCACTAAATTTGCCCTAACATGTTCAAACAGTTTTGGAACAGGAATGGAACAGCTAAAAAAATTCCGGTATAAAACACTGACCAAAGCTTTTAGTGATCCAAGAACAAAATATTCTCCTTTTTGGTACTGATTATAACAAAACTAAGCTCCTCCTCCCAAAACTCACTTTTTGCTGTCATCTTGCTTCACATCTATTACAACCAAGGATGGAAGCAGTAGTGCTGATTACTGTCAGAAGGACTGTTTTCTACGTTGACTAATAGGAGGGAAAAAAATAAACCCAGAAGAAGATGTGGTAGAAGTTCAGAAGCCTGCAAAAACATTCCAAGGCACCCAGGCATTGCCCACACAAAGTGCCTGAGTCTGCAAGGCTAAATTCAGCCACTTTGGCTGGTGCTGAACAGCATCTGTCCCAGAGGGGTGCACAACAGGTGGCTGTGAGCCCAGGAGTTAGGCTCTGACCCTCACAGGCTTGCTGTTTGTACTTATCCCAAAATGTATTCTTGTCAACAACACACACTTTTCAATACATCACTTGATTTTCAAATCAAATTAACAGCTCACAGTCAGATTCTGCTTCCTGGACAATTCTGTCCTAATTGAGACTTACACCATTTTACTTCAAGAGAGAGACAGAGCTTTTGTGCTTTTAACTGCAGGGACAGATAGATAATGAACTGTGTAGGTTTCTCCAAACAAAATATCACATCCCCTGAATGCAGCTACCTGACAAAAGACATTAGGCTACGGGAGCTGGGACTGTGCTTAAGCTGAGATGCGTATTGTTAAATGTGACATGCTCAATTTATCATTAGTTATGAAGTGAAAACGGATGAATACACATTCAATTTAGTTCAGCTGCTTTCTTCATTTATCACACTCTTTCATCATCCATCATTCTTCCCCACCACCCTTTTGATTTGAGCAAATAACACACTCTCATAAGCTTAATCTAATTAATCATAATTGTAAGGTAATGTTCCCTTAATGAAGCATAAATTGGGCTTTATAAAGTTTGTTGTAACTTTAATAAAATCTGTTCCAGATAAAATCTACAAATGTTTTCAATGGAGCCAAAACCAGCCCTATCTCTCTCCCACTCGTTACTAAGCTTGATGATGATGTATCAGCACAGAGTTGCTCAAGCATATTGTTCTTTTATCAAACCACTGTTTCAATAAATTGGAAAGCGTTCATCATTGTATGAGACAAGGCATGCAGTAAAAAAAGTTAATTGAAGTAGAAAAAAAAATTGAAAAACCAACTTAAAAGACTTTTCACATATATTATTGTTATGGAATATACAAAACCAGCTGTCTTCTGAGGACATTTTACATGCCAAAGACAGGTTAAAGAAGAAGATGCTCTTCAGCAGCAGAAGCAGTGTACAGAGCTACAAAGTTTTGCTGCAGTTCTCCAGCTGCAGTTATCCTAGAAGTCCACTTTCTATCAATGCCAGTGAACCTGTGTCTGCACGGATCAGACCAAGTCAAGAAATCTCAGTTCTCCTCAGGACAAATTGGCTTTGTTCACCAAAAGTTTTAGAGCCATTATGATCCCAGATTTCATTTCTACCATCACTGCCAGTGCTAGAAAAAACTGTTTACCTCATCTTGCTGTGATTGTCACAGGTTCTTAAATTGTATTTGACCTTCTGAGTGTAAAGAGATGTAGAGATCAATATTGGTTTTATTTGAACATTATTAACATACATGGACTCTTCATGTCAAGAATAACATCAGCTCCATTTGCTAACATCATAGCATACTCATCTGTATCTGTTCCACTCCCACATTGGCAATTATTTCTAAGATGCAAAAGCAGAAGCAGCACATTAGAAAACTGAACTATTTTCCCAACAGGATTTCACATCTCCGGGCCACCAGTGAGAGAGGGAAGTCTCACCTTTTCAAAATCTGATTCAAAGCTTTACTTTTTTTGGTCCAGGGACACTTGCCCAGGTCAGTACTCCAGTCATAAAGATTGCTGCAGAAGTGTTGGTAATTCATAGCTCATCCATCCAACTATTTATCCACAACGTAATGTCCCTGGTTTTATTTTCAACTGCAGTTTTACTAGCTTTACACATAGCCTGTTTCCCTGCTTTTCCTTGGACATGAAAGGAGAAGAAAGAAGAAACCTTAATGCCATTAAGTTCTAGCACAGTACTTTTGCTAAGATCTTTGCAAAGTAATTTTTTTTTTCTAAGAAGTACATAAGGAACTTTACCGTTTCTCTATGGCAGTTTCTATAAGTTTTCCACCAGCTGTCAAGTGAAGAGGTAGCATTCTCAGAGCAAAATGCACCCTTCTGAACACATTCAAGCTGAGGTGTCTAGAGGCACCTTCTCCCTCTGAACAGCAATATGGCACAGATGTGCTGGACACACAATTGTTGCAGCAGTTCTGCTTCTCTTCCAGTACAGCAGGCAAAGGAGTGGGCAGGAGTTAGCCTGGACACTGTGACTTTACCTGCCCAGCATAGTTCAGTTTCTGGATGGTTACCCTGAGAGCTGGGCTTGGCCCTTTGCTCTCAGCCAGTGGCTGAGACAGCCTCACTTGCTGCTATTTTTTCAGTAGTTTTCTCTTCTGGCTTTCCCATTCGTACAAACCACATACCTCAATGGACTTGAGGCCACTCAGAGGTTGTGTCCTACTTATTATTTGCTATTGTGTCCACTTCAGCACACTCAATGAGTCAGGAGGCTTCATCCAGTGAAGCTGGTGGAAGACCCTCCTATTCTAATTTGTTACAAAGAACGGTCTCTTGCATTTGGCTGTTGTTTGTCCAAAGAGCTCCTTTTGTCATTTACATGCTTGGTGCAAGGCATTTACTGAGCTCACCATTCTTGTCAGCAGCACAGAAACCACTTGGACTTGATTCATTAGCATTTAACATTAAATTCATAATATGATCCAACACCCAGAAAGCACCAGCAAATGTGCCACCATATTCTCCTGCAAGCACAAGATAAGAAGAGGAAAAAAAGTACTAAACATCATCTTTCTTACATACCCACCAACGCTAACTTTGCTCTTTGTCGCCATTATAACCTTGTTTTCAACTCTACTGAAAAGCTCATAAAAATCTGACTCTGCCACCCAGCACTGTCTGTTCACACAGAGTGAACATTTAATTAAATGGATACTTTGTAAGAAGAGAAATCACAAGGAAGGACAAGTACTCTGCCAGTTTCAGCAAGCCCATAACTCACTCACTGGCACACAAACATATCCATGGTTTCAAGTTTATGAGTGTGGAACAGCACACAACCAACACACCCCAGTTCCTGAGCTTCACAGGTGTATTTGCTCAACACCCCTACTCAGCCCAAGAAAGCATTTCATTTGGCCAAGAGCATGACTTAAAACACAAAACCCTTAATGGGATTTCACATTCAAATTTTCTTAAGTAAGACATTATTTCTTTTTTGTTTTCCAGCTTTTGGTTACAAAAAAAAAACACACAAAAAAACCCCCACCAACTTAGACCCTGACAATTACTAAATAAGAACATAATTAATTATTTCTTCAACTGAATACTCCTGAATCCTACCACAAATCAATCAGCTCTTCTTGCCTAAGAAGCTCTGACTCTATTTTAGCTCAATGAAAACAAAATCAATGAAGGCCAATTATAGCCCATCTCGTTAGAGTATGCAAATAGTGCAGCATGCAGAGGAGCTGCAATCGCTCAGGGCACTGCCGAGGAAGACTCGTGTCAGGCAAACCCAAACGTGAGCTGGTGCTGGCCCCTAGCTGCCTGTGCTGTACAACACCAGCTCCTTTCCCATTTATTTGAAGGGGATGCAAAAGTAGCCGAGATCAAGTGTGTCTAACAGCAGTTCCTCATCAGCTTCCTACTAATTGCAGGTGCAGTGAGCCCACCAATGTCTCTCAGAAAGCAGGTTCAAGGTGAGTTACAAGAAATGGACCGTACAAATCACGGAACCACAGAATTATCATGGTTGAACAAGGTGTCTTATATCACTGTGTCCAACTGTCAGCACCACACCACCCCCACCCCCACAGTGAAATATATTTATCTGTATCACCATGCCCTCTAGAACATGTCCTGAAGTGCCTCATCTACACAGTTTTTGGCTACTTCCAGGGATGGTGACTCCACCACCTCCCTGGGCAGCTCTGTCCCTTGCCTAACTACTCTCTCAGTAAAGAAATCCGTCCTAATATCTCGTCTAAGCCCCCTCTGCTGCAACTTCAGGCCACTTTCTCTGCTCCTGTCATTGTTTCCCCGGGAGAAGAGGCCAACACCCACCTCCCTACGGCCTCCTTCCAGGTAATTGTAGAGAGCAACGAGGTCTCCCCTCAGCCTCCTCTTCTCCAAACTAAACATTCCCAATTCCCTCAGCCTCTCCTCGCAGTCTTGGTCTCCAGACCCTTCCCCACCTTGTTTCCCCTTCTCTGAACTCACTCCAGCACCTCAATGTCCTTCTTGTGGTGAGGGGCCCAGACCTGAACACAGCACTCGAGGTGCAGCCTCACCAGAGCTGAGTACAGGGGCACCGTCACTGCCCTTCTCCTGCTGGACACACCATTCCTGATACAGGCCAGGATGCTGATGGCCTTCTTGGAAAGTACTGAAAGCTGAGTGAAAGCACCTTCCTTTCATCATTTCAAAGCAAGAAAAAGGCACTTTAAGAAGCACATAATTATATTGCAAAGGAAGTATTTCACCCAGCAGCCACCTATAGCAATTAAACATCTTGCCTGCTCAAATGGCAACTGAGAGCCCCATCTCTCAAGAAGAGATTTCTGGCTGCCAGCACTGATAGTAGCACACACAGTACACATGCAGTCTTCCACCACTCTCATCTGACCCTGCTTTTCCCCTCACCAAACCAGAACTAAAATTGCAGCAACTCAGGTAGCTTTGTCCGCTTCTCTGTGAATATTCAAAGACAGGAAGAACTTTTCCCCAGAAAATTTCATTCACAGCAGTGTGTGCTCCATAGCTCTCTGGAGACACAAGGTTACTCTGAGATGAGCTGCTGTGAGTTTAATCTTTTTTTTCCTGCCAATGCTCCACAGCTCTGCATACCCCAGCCACAGAGGAGCATTGAAATAGTGGATGGTGACCATACACCCATCCTTGCTGCATGCATACAGTGGGCATTTGTCACACCCTGGCAGGGTTATGCATTGGTGAATGTTCAGGCTGCTGAGGTTGGGTTCTTTCCCAGTGAAGCAATTAAAACTTCAGTGCAATACCCAGATTTGGCTGCCCTACTTCTGCCCAACTGTTCAAACTGGTTATACGTACTATACCAGACCAGGTTCCACAGAGTAATGTTAATTAAGGAGATTTAAAAAGTACTCACTCGGTTCCTCTAGAAAGACATAAAACCGAACATCAGGAGTGTCAATATATGCACGTTTATAAAGCATCTAAATATTAACTAATAGTTGCTATGTTATATCTAACTGTATCCAAATATTCCCAGGTAAAGGTATAAAAAAACTTGGTAACAAGAAGGATATCAATACAGATAACACAACTGCAATGAAGGTTATCAGCAGCGTCAGATGGTCAGGCACTCCTGACCAGGAGGATATTACCACATTAGTGAGATCTTCAGCTACTTCTGCCCTAAAATCAGCTTTTATAGAGAAAGGCGGTTCTACCTATGTGCAATTACGTGCAGCTGTGTTTCCAAGTCAAACCACAAACCACAGTCTGACAGATTTTGCACTCAGACCACTCAATTTCCTCTCTTCAAGAGTTAAGCTGCCTCTGTGGTATGGGCTTGCAGCTTTTTGTGTCAGCAATAGTTGCATGATTTCATGGTCTGCAGGCCAGAGTGCATCCTGTTGGTGCACAGCACCTGATCTGAGAGGGGGAAGGGAGAGTGCTGGTCACCACAGCAGGGACCCACCAGACCATAAGATCCAATTTCATACACCAGCAAAAATCCAGCTGCCTGGGTCTTTTTTCTGACCTATTTTCCTGTAGTTTGCTCACAACAGACAGGATTATTCCGTTCACAGAATCACAGAAAGTCAGGGGTTGGAAGGGACCTCTAGAGATCATCCAGTCCAACCCCCTGCCAGAGCAGGGTCACCCAGGGCAGGCCACACAGGAACACATCCAGGGGGGTTTGGAAAGTCTCCAGAGAAGGAGACTCCACAACCTCCCTGGGCAGCCTGGGCCAGGGCTCCCTCACCCTCACAGTCAAGAAGTCTCTCCTCATGTTGAGGTGGAACTTCCCATGTTCTACCTTCAACCCATTATTTCCTGTCCTATTGCTGGGCACCACTGAAAAGAGATTGGCCTCATCCTCTTGACACCCACCCCTCAGATACTGATGGACATTCATAAGATCCCTCTCAGTCTACTTCTCTGAAGGCTGAACAGCCCCCGGTTTCTCAGTCTTTCTTCCCAGGAGAGATGCTCAAATCCCTTCATCATCCTCACAGCTCTCCCTTGGACTCTCCCCGGTAGGTCCTTGTCTCTCTTGAACTGCAGAGCCCAAAACTGGATCCAGTATTCCAGGTGTGGTCTCACCAGGGCAGCATCACCTGCAGGGACTGATTTTGCCAGTTCTCTGGCTCAAGTACATTTTTTGCAAGATTAAGGTGCCTCCAATTTTGTTTGTCATGTTGAAATTCTGATTTCACAGCATGTCCCAGGCTTTTGGGTTGTGTGTTTGGGGGTTTTGGAGCTGTGTTTGGGGTTTTTTTTTCCCTTATTGCTAATTTTATGGTAGATACATTATAGCTAGGGGTCTATTGTTGGGTTTTTTTTACATCTTATGCTGCATTTGAAGCATGGAAGAAAACCATAACTGCTTTTAACAGTAAGTCTTGACACAAATACCTAAGAGACGTGAGAAGCCAAACCTGGGGATTCAACTGTTGACCTTCACTCATTTTGCATATTTGCAGGTAACACTGACTTCTAAGATAAATCCATACATTAGCATTTTTGCCATTAAAAAAAAATTCTTCCTATTTAAATACTGTCCCTCTCCAACTTCAAGAACTGAAAGCATTAAAACTGAAACCTTTAAAGCAAGAGGAGAAAAAAAAATGTTTGTTACTACATAAGCAGCTATATGCAATAAAAAGCATCCTCTTCAGTTTTGAAAACAATGAGTAAATCCCTGTGCAAAGTAACATGAAGTTCAATTGCATAATAGCCTCCTTAGTAGGAGGGCTAATAACCTTACTAGTTTCTTTTACCTTTCTGCTAAGAGAGTAGTATGAAAAAGACTCATTTCATGACACACACACAAATGCAGAAAATTAGAAAGCTGCCTGAGATGCTGCAGTTGGGGAATTTTGTAAACTGTAATGAGGTCTGCTGGAACTGTCATTACATGTCCATGAGAAAAATTACAGGCCTATCAGGGCCATTTTCAAGACAGCACTTCTCCTGTTGCATCCTGGCATGTATTTCTCCTGCTTTCTCTCTGGGTCACAACTAGTTCTAATGGCCATTTTCTTAATGGCTGAGAGCAAGAGTCTTACTCACTAAAAAGTCCATCTTCTTAAAGAACCACAGTAATGCATACAAGCAACCTCATTCTTTACTTGCTGATACAGCTGTCTCTCTTTTTAAGCCTACAGGAAAAGATGGTCCACAAACATCCAGAACATAACATCAGACAAGATGAGGAAACTGCCTTAGCAATGGAAAATCCCAAGGACAGCAATAAGCCTGCCCAGAGAATTGAGTAGAGTAACATAACTTGCTGTGGGGAAGACAATCCTCATAGATGGGATTAAAATACACCACCACCCAAGCCTCAACATTTACACAGATTCATTTCAGTCGTTGATGTAGTGGCGTAAATAAAGCTACTTGAAGCACAGATTAATCCAGTTTAAAGTCCCAAATTGTTAAGCCACTTCACTAAGCAGGACAGTACAGGTTGAAGGAAGTAATTTTATGGTTTTGACAATAAGCCTGTACTCAGCTGGCTCCCTAAATTGGATTTCTATAGTACAAGTGCACTATGATTTAGTCAGATCAAATGCAAACTCTTTGGGAGAAGCTGGTGAGTATTTCAGCCAGGGGAAGCCAAACGGTCTCACTTGCTCCTACAAAGTAAAGCTCAAAGTGAGGGTAGCAGTGTCCCCAAAGCAGCACAGACACCAGTTCCTGGTACTGCCATCAGCAATGCAAAACCTTCACAGCCCATGCAGAGCCCATCAGAGAAACAAGATCTGGTTTACTACATACAGATTTGAATAACCTTAGGGTATGAAAATCCCCATTTCCCTATGGATCTGTTCCTCTACAATACTACTTGAAGCTTTGTCATCTTCAAATTATTGGGCATAAAATGGCAGGGTTGAGGTTTTGGGGGCTTTTCGTAGGGTCTTTTTTTTTTGTTTTGTTTTTTTGTTTTGTTACTCTAAAGCCTCAGGAGATTCTGGTAGAAATAAGGAATCTGAATGCCATTGCATAAACCTTGAGGCCACACTGGAAGCATGTGGGTCCATTTTTACCAGATTATATGCAATGATTTTATTCTTTTTCAAGAAAGTTTACAATTAATCATGTCCTCCAAACCTGTTTTATCAAAAAAGCTGGAAGAGTTACTAATGAACCTCTCTAGTACCAGTGATTTGGGAATCAATTTTACCCAGGAGTGTAAGGTAAAAGGAGGTAATGAAGATTTCCAGGAACATTTTGTCAAGAAATAAGGCAAGTGGAAGAGGTGGAAATGGAGCCTGGTCATTTTACACCAACCACATGGTGGTGCTTACACCTAAGTACTGTAGGCATACTCATTTTTCATGCAACATGGAAAATTCTAAGGGGTAAAACTTACATACACAGCTCATGGCCTGAGATTTTGACCATGAATTCTGGCAGTATTTTGGGTTCATAACCACTCCAAGCTGTGTGAGACAGTAACTGAAGTTCAGTTATTGAACTGTCAGTAACTGAAACTTGAAACCTACACATCTATGTTTTTGAAATACTCCCTGCCAATGTCCTGTCTCTGAAAAGAGCCTAAAATGAGGAGTACATGCAGAGTAAAAGGATGTGAAATTCATTTGACACAAATATAGTCATGCCAGAGGCTGTTTATTATATAAAAATTATAACAGTAACTTACAGAAAAATAATAGCATGCCTTGATTTGGGCGATGCTGAGATGACACCCATAGTGGTGATTAAATAAGACAGGGTGGCTGGTTCTTGCTAGTGAGCACACGCATGCATCTAACCTTAGTCTTTTTTCTGCACTATATAGCAACGTGACAGTGATGCCAAGTAAAAGTTAACTCTCAGTCATAGCCCTTAGCACCAACCTTCCAAAACACTTCTGCTATCTTAGTTTGCTTTGAAAACCTCTGCAAATACAGCAGAAAACACCCTGTTCAAATGACTTAAGGACCAGAAATCACCGTTTCTGTGGAAACTGGAAACCCTACCCCTGAGCTACCACTGATCATCAACTCCTTGTGAGTTTTCTTCATGAGCTAAATATGTCCATGTGATTTCAAGGGAGGAGCAGGATGCAGGGCAAACATTGCTGCCATCCTCAAGGTTCATTTTGAGCTCCCTTGAAACACACTCAATCCTGTACCGACTGAAGTGGGAGAAGAGGTGAATCATGACCAAAACACATCCAAAACGCTGAGGACAACATCTCAAGCTCAAACGCAAGCAAAGATATTGCCCCTTTAGAGCAAGAAGAGGTGGTCACAGCATCACAGAATAGCCATGGCACAGCACAGCTCAAAAAATACTGTGATGAGTACAAAGTAAGGCTGCAGTCTGGCTTTAGTACTACATTTTCCAAACAGTAAGTTATTTTAAAGGCCATACCTGCATTCCCTCCCCAGCCATGTCTTTCATTCATGTGTTACCTGTAGTTTCACAGAACTAGTCTGAGCCCGTGCCACTCCCAAACTTCTTGTATTTGGGCACTACTTTTCTTAAGGTGTCAAGAGACAATTTTCATAGATCTTTTGGCACCTGAAGGTTAAGAGATCAGATTTTGAGGCACCCCAAGACAGGTACTCACCAGGCACTTAACAACCCTAGAAGCCTAAGTACCCTGCCACACTCCCCAAAACCACAGACAAAATGTTTTACCTTTTACTTTCAGCCTGCCCAGCTAAAGAAAGAGGTGGATTTGGAACTCCAGCTGATTTCGTGGTTTGAGCCTGGCCGATAAGAAAGGACCATGAGGCTGCTCCCTCCCCCATTTTGGGATGGTGAGAGGGGAAACCCACCCAGAACCTCGTGAGTCAAGACAAGGGCTATGAGGGTTTCACCAGTTACAGACACGGGCAAACCAGACTCAGCTGGGGAAAAATCAATTTGATTTATCATTAGTCAAATCAAAACAGGGCAAAGAGAAAACACAAACCAGAGCTTAAATACTTTTCCCTACCCTTCCCTTCTTCCCAGGCCCAAATCACTTGGTTCCACCATCTCTACCTTCTTCCCCTCTGCAGCACAGGGGACAGGTGGTGGGATTTACAGTCTGGACCTCATGGCTTGTTCTCTGCTGCTCCTTCCTCCTCAAGAAGGATTCCTCACATTCTTACCCCACTTACACGTGGGGTCCCTCCCATGGCAGAAAGTCCCTCAGGAACCCCTCTGATGTGAGTCCCTCCCACCAGGCAGGACAGTGAAACCGCTCCAGTGCGGGGAGCGCACAGAGCCAGGGACTGCTGGGGGAACAGTCCCCTCCCCTGCCCAGACACAACATCTGCCCCGTGATCCTCCCCAGGCTGCAGGACACAACTGCTCCAATGGGATCCATCACGGGCAGCAGATCCACACCACCTACTCTGCCATGGTCCTTCAGGGTCTGCTCCGCTGTGATTCCCCATGGGGACAGGGGACATTTTGCCATCTCACCACGGGATGTGGAGAAAAATCTCTTCAGGCACCTTCTCCCTCTCCTTCTTCACCAGTCTTGGCCTCTCTGTGCCAGCATTGCTCTCCTCAGGTGTTGTCCTCTCTTACGGTGTTGTTCTCTCTCCGTGTGTTGCTTTCCCTCACCTCCCCTCTCCTCTGCCCTGCTCCTGACCACCACGCATCTCCCCTTCTTCAATATGTTGATGGCAGAAGGACACTTTGTCACTCACTGATGGCCTAAGGCGGGGCTGGGCATCTTGGAGCAGGGAAGGTAATCCATGAGCCACCCTTAGGGAGGGGACCCCTTCCCTGCTATGAAATCCAGCACCACATCAAGGCAGAAGAGCTGGTCACTAGCTTCATCATATGGCTATCACAACTTGCATCCGTATTGCTCTTGTTGAGCAAGACAAGGAAGAAATGTCTGCTGCAACCAAGAGATCGTGGTGCTGAGTCCCCATCCCTTCCCCTGACCACCAGCCCAGCATTAGGAGTCAAGTGCACGAGTGGAAGTTTGGTTGCGACTGTTGAGAAGGATTAATCCCTGCCCAGGCAGCCAACTTCTACAATGCAATAATTGAGTGGGACCGTGGCACAAGATGAAGCATGAAGAAGAAAATCAGAGCACGCTGTGCAAGAGTTGTTTTGTGCTAGATCTGTTCCCACATGAGTTTGCACTCCATCACGCTCACTTTATGCAATGCTGCCAAGCATCTGGGCTAATCCATTATCCCAGGTTGAAGTAAAGAGAACACAGGACCAATCTCATCATTGCTCTAATTAATTGCTGGAGACAGTGAGTTGCTATTGCACAGGAACAGAGGGAGAGAGACAGCCCACAGGCAAGCAACACCAGCAAATCAAAACTGGAAGTACACACAAACATCAGTCTTCAGTGACAAAACTTGCACATTCCTTTTGAAAAACATATATAATAAAAAAATAAAATAAAATAAAATAAAGGCAGCCATGAAATAAAATTTTTAAAAAGCCAGTCATGGAATTGCACACCCAGAGGACACTTAAAAATAAAAACAAAATAGAAACTAGGCCAAGAATTATGAAAAGTGGGATGTCCTGATGAACAAAGCACACATAAAAACCCACCACTGATCAGTAAAGCTCCAACTCATGTTACTGAATCGCTTCAGAGGATGTGTTTGTCCAGCCTAGCACCAACACAGGGCCCCAGGCTGCAGGTGAGTGGTGCTCTGCTCAGAATCCCCTTCACTTGAAAACTCCCATCCTAGCCCAGCACCAGTTCATCCCAAAAGTTCTCTTTGCTACCCAAAGCAAGAATTTTCCCACTATTTAGCAGAAAGATTCTAAGTTACCCTCTAGCTAATTAACTGCACAAGGATGTAACCTGGGAAATAAAAAGAACTAAAAAGCAAACCAGAAAACCCCATAAACCCACATGCTGGCATCAGCTCAGAGGTGGGACTGCTGTGCAAAAAAGTCTTGATGTGTTGAGTATGTGGCTGGATTAAGGTGAAGGCCTCAAGGTTCCAAAGCAGATTTCCTTTAAATTTCTGTGAAATTTGACTTTACATGAGACAGCTCTGGAATTCTTCAGACTTAAACAGGACACGTGTTCAAGGTACAGCTAAAAACCTCACTCCCAAGATTCATCCTTCTTGTAAGCTGACATGGTTCCAGTAAAACAAACCAAGTCACTCTGGTGGGAACGTGGCAAGACATCACAGCACAGAGCAGCTCACAAAAGTTAGGAATTATTAACCTCTCAAGTTCCCTCTGAAATTAGAATCTCTACAAAGTTAGGTCTCCAAAACACGTTGTGAACACAGAACATCATCTGGTGTGTGAGGAAAAAAACCAAACAACATACAGCCCATCCTGTAAACAGCACATTACCATAGGACACAACAGAGTCACTGCCACTGACCAGAGCCTTGGAATTGTCCTGCCTTTTGGTGGGGCCAGGCCACCACAGAGGTGCAGAAACCTCAACCTCTAGCTGAGTTTCCACCATGCCTGACCTACAGAAGAGAGATAGGAAGCTGGCAGTTTTCTGTGCCTCCTCACCCTCTTGCAGGGCACCTTCACTGAAGCTCATATGCAGGCAACTTACAACCCTCTGCCCCAGAGGTGGTCCCTGGGGAAGTCTGCATTGAGAAAACTGAGCCAAGCACTAGGCCATCCTGTGCTCTTTAACAGAAATATCAGTCAAAGCTATGGAATTAGCATGTCTTGTGTCTGTCTTGCATTTAAAAACAGCCTCATTTTTCATACTAGCCAAAGGGTAAGAAGAGGTCACACAAACCATTATAGAGTCTAAAAGCCAGCTATTAATTTTGAAAAACCGTAATAGCTTTGTGATCTGCGCAAAAAAAAAAAAAAGTTTAAAAAAAAAATCATAACCATTCCAGATGATGTCTTACATGTACTGGCTAATCTGTAAAGTGAATTTACCTTTTCATTGTTATTTACTGACTGTGAGTGTATTTTATTTGTATGGATTTTATCCAGCAAATTGGGGGATAAAAACATCCTTGGAAAATCTAATAAAATCTAATAAAAAGATGGAGACAGTGAACAACCATAGGAGTCTGTATCTTAACTCCTGAGGTCACATTTCTGCCTATTTGATCACATTCATTTCAGGGAAACAAAACAAAACCATTCTGGATGGGAACAATTCAGATCTGGTAATGGCAGTGGCAAATTCTCCACAAGTGAAAAACTGGCCATGAGCTGGCAATGCAGGAGGCCAACCAGCCCCTGGGCTGCATCAAACCAAGCTTGGCCAGCAGGCTGAGGAAGCTGAGACCTCACCTGGAGTACTGCATCCAGCTCTGGAGTCCTCAGTACAAGAAAGACATGGACCTGTTGCCACAGGTCCAGAGGAAGGCACAAAATTATCATAGAAGTGTTCCAACCTTCTCTGACAGGATGAACTGGGGCTGTTCAACCTGGAGAAGGCTCTGGGGAGTCCTTATTGCAGCTTTTCAGTACTTAAAGGGAGCTTATAAGAAAGATGGGGATAAACTTCTTAGTAGGGCTTGTAGTAATAGGACAAGGGATAATGGGTTTAAACTGAAAGGTGGGTTCAAACTAGATACAGGGAAGAGTTTGTTTTTTTTTTTTATGATGAGGGTGTTGGGAGACAGGAATAGGTTGCCCAGAGAGGTGTTAGGTGCCCCACATTCAAGATCAGGTTGAAGAAGGGCACTGAGCAACCCAATCTAGCTGAAGATGTCCCTGCTCCCTGACATTTGAAGGGCTCTTCCATCCCAAATGATCTTATGAAAACTCTACATTATACCACAACTTCAATTAGAGCTTGCAGTCTAAGCTGAGACATATTTGCATGTAGATTTCAGCCACAGGAAAAGAATTATTGACATTTGAATTGGATTCCACCTCCACCCTTAAAGCCAATCGGGGGTTTTTTTCCCAAAATCGGTGAGGAAAATACAAGTGTTGTCACAGTTTGAAAGAGGCTACGCCTTCGCCAACTCCAAAGGTCTTCCTCTAAATCTAACCAAATATACGCACTGAGTTCTTTGAATAAGAATTAATGCTTCATGTGCCCAGCACTAGGAACTAAGTTCAACTGCTGCATGGAGCATGAGCTGTCTCTCCTGATCCATTCCAATGCAGCAACATTTCCCAGATCTTTCAGGGCAGAAGGAAAAAAATTGTACAAAAAAGCATTACAAAAGCAGCAGAGAGGCCAGCTTTGCTGGCATGGAGCCAAACAATGTCTTGTCCGGCTGTTAGTTATTGTGATATACATTGCTGCCCAATAAAACCACTACTCCAAAGTTAATAGACTCATTTCCAAACCACTCAAAGAAACAAATTTGGGATAAGATCCAGAACCATCTGTTAGTAGACACCACTGCTCACACAGCATCCCTGAACACATTTTCAGCTATATGTAAAGCTTAAAATGTAACACCAAAAACCTATCAAGTCTCGTCATGAATGGAGTCAAACAAGAAATACAACATTTTGCTTAGTAAAGATGTGTAAGCAACTGCAGGTTCAAGAAATCCCATTAATTTAATTCATTCTACTACATCATCTCCATTCATGCAACTATTCAAAATTGAGCAATGCTTCTTCCCATAGCCATATAGATATATTTTACTCATACAACCCTTACTGCCCCCCTCACAGCTTAAACTACGTTTTCTTGAGAAATTCTCAAAAAAATAAGGCAGATTTTGTTTAACGAGTTCAGTAGGGGCTATCTGTAAATCTGTTCAATATGAGATTAAAAAAAAATATGACAAATCTAAAAAATTCACAGAACTCCCTTTGGTTTGCCAGACATTTCATTACAATGTCACTGTATTACTTCCTTTGACTTGTTTTGCCCTAAGCAAGAAGCAAACTGCAGTCTCTGGCACTTTTCCCAAAGCTCTCAATCCTGTGGATGTACACACGTGCACCTAACAAGCCATCCAGTGAGCACAGTTGAGATTTCAAAAATTGCTGTTCACTTACTGATTATTTAGTTCACAAGAAAGAAGAAAGTAGAAGGACATCACCCTGTAACTGTGAGAATTCTCTTTGAAATGATGGATTTAAGCCTTCACCAAAACAATTCTTGTTCCACCTACAGAGGAATACATCACAATCTATACTTTGGAAGTATATATGTATATATATATATATAATAGAAGATTTTTAAATGTGTTACCTAAATTATATTTTATTTTATATGTGTATACATGTATGCACACATGAGCCTGCTTTTAAAAAGTTAAGTTGTCCTTACAAAGATTCCTGCCATGAGTGCAATCCAGGAAAGCTCAAGCTCACAGTTAACATCCATGAACTATAATAAACACATCCAATTATCCCAAAGCTTGCACAAGCAGTGCAATAAATACTTCTGGAAAGAGATCATGAATCCTTTTTTAGGAGACTATGCTCTAACAGATTTTTAAACTTTATTATCAGCTGTGGAACAGTAATTATTTTTTCAGCATTAAATTCAAAATATCTTTACTGCGGGAAAAACCACATACAAATTAAATCAGTTTGTTGAAAATTTAGATGTTCATAGCTGTTTTCCAGTTAATTATAGATTACAGTTGAGTCTCCCTGATGTGATATTGCAATGTCTCCCCTGTGTCACATTGTAATTTCAAGTTCAGTCTGCATGAGTACTCACTCCTCCCCTACAAAGCACAAATGCTATATGAGCTTTGGGAAAAGTGCCTTAGAGTACAGAGCGAGGAGGAGAAAAAAACCCAACACACCCAGGCTTGGAATCAGGATAGAGCTCAATTATGACTGGTACTTTATGTCACAGTGACTGAAATTCCTAAATTTTAAGCTTTTGAGAAGTGCAACTGTTTTCTTTACACACATTTAGAGAAGAGTATAGATGCCACACAAGACCCATTAGAAATATAGAATTTATTTCTCTTTACATTCAGACAGCAATATATTGCAGATTTGAACGTGCCACGTCTTGTACCACAGGTGACTTATGAGTCCTATGTTTATAATTGTGACAGCTATTGCTAGCCCAGATCAACACAAAATGTGTTTCTGGAGTGGCTCTCAAGATCTTTAAACCTTTAGCAGCATTTTTCCAGAAGGGTAATCTTGAAAACCAACTTCATAAAAGCTCATCTGTCACAGCCTACATTATCCCAGCTGCTTACTGTATCTTTACAGCTCCAGATCTCAAGAAAGCAATCTCGACAGTAGCAGTGGACAGGGAGATTGAGGACTTGCCCCTTATCTTCCCTCAGGTAGCAGCTCTCAATAAAGGTAATACCATGTTGTAAGGCTACCACATTCCTCATGGTCTGTGTGAACTGTGCTTTTGGCAGGGCAGCTCCTTTCCCATCCTTTAGTCTGCAGCCCTTACATCCCTCCCCACCCTTGCACATCCAGGTGCAAGCTAAGCAAGAGTCAAGCTTACAGTTCTGACAACATTCGAAAACATGTTATTTAAGTCATCTACAACTACACTCCTGGGAGGAACAGGAAAAAAAGACAGAATTTTGTTATGTTTAAAGCTTCAAAGTACCATGAACAAGAGGTATCTTCACAGTCAGCATCCTGACACCATCTGTTCAGTGTCCTTCCCTTCACTCTTACAAACTCAGAAAAAAACATGGTGCTTTTTTCCTTTTGCTTTTAACTCTCCACACATTTGGCTCAAGAATACCAGGAGCAGCAGTGCATCATCACATGAAGATGGGGAGGAACAAGGGAGTGAGAAGAGTGAAAAAAGGAGAGAAAAATACAGACACAGGCTTTGACTCAGCCATACAGAGAATACGCATATACGTGATGATAGTTTTTTGTTGCTCCAGTTTTTGTAGGCTTGTGTTGGGTTTTTTGTTTTGTTTTTCATTTAAAAAAATTACTCCTGCTAAGGCTGGTTGTGCAAAGTTAATTTTCAAGAGTGACCATTCAGTCTGACTCTGTTCCTGTAGACATGCTTATTATTGATCCATTTCTCACTAGCATCTTGCTGTAGTTCTTCTGCTGTTCCTCTTTGAAAGTATCCTTGACTTTTGCTCGTTTCAGACCCCCATCCCTGGAACACAGCAAGGGAGAAAAATAACTGGTCACGATCATTACCACTATTGATATCAAACTGTTATATTACCTACATTGGTCAGGTTTGAGTCCTCAACTAAAAGATTAATAAAGCTTTTTTCAGAACTTCTAACAACATCCAGGTTTAAGCATGTTTATTAAAATGTTTACCTTAAGCCATAATGCTTATGCAGTCCAAATTTTGAGTTTAGCTTGTTGAATCAGCCTCCTCATGCGGGTAACAGGCTGTACCTACCACAGAAATCATTGCTAATCTAAGATGCTATTCCCTGAGACTGCAGAGATAGGCAAGCTTGTGCAACACCATTGTTGCCTCTTGTTTTACATCATTCAGAGGGCTAGCTGGTGAATCCAATTGCCTGTTCTCTTCCATCAGAATCTTGCTTTTAATTTTGTTTCACACAGTCCTATGAAATGTCAGCACTATGCTGCTACTTCAAGCACTGGGACATGAGCAAGTCAGAGCAGAAAGCCTCAAGCCCTGTGTTTTGCTTTTTGTTGTTCAGTTTTGCCAAATAACTTCACTTCCACTCTTTAATCTCAGCATGTAATTGAGCCTCAGCATAAGAAACAGCTTTGAAGGGGCCCTCTTCAAAAGCATAAAGTCTTTAGGTGAACCTCATGTAGCATGAGAGCTACATGCTCCACAGACTTCAGGCATCTCTTACTTTTACTTTACAGGTACATGTTTTCTTCTGAGTGAAATAAAAGTTATATCAAATATTATCTGTCAAGAAGCTAAGGGATGAAGCACCTTCCAATCAAGATAGCAGATAGTCAATGAAGTCTAACAAGGATGGCATCACTCACCAGGGAAGTTCAGTCAGTCCTCCTTGGCGAGCAATGGCTGACCTCACTCTGTTGGCAAACTGAACAGCATCTTCATCTTCCTTCAAGGGTCATAAATTCAACATAGTTAAAGCAGAGAGAAGTGAATTGAAACAGACTTGCATAACACTTTTTATCTGCTGTCTCAACAAATCAGCTCAGTGCCAAACAATCCAGCCCTTGTCATGCCAACACAACCTCATGTACCAGCATTATGATACTATAGCTCTTTTTTTTCCCCAAAGATTCAAATTAGAGGAAAATTTTTCTCCAGATGGATGGAATATTGAGAGTTGCTACCATGAATAGCACTATATTTACTGCTGTCCTTTGCATATTTGATGTGCTGATGATGCTGCCAAGGTGCATCAGGAAAAGCCAAGTCCAACCACACTAACTCAACACTAACAAAAGTCTAGTATGAAACCCTGATTTGGAGGCATGGGGTGAGACTTTGGGAAAAAAGAGTAGAAGGAAGCATTTGCAGGCAGGGTTGGGTTCTTAAATAGTGATCAGTCAACCAAGATGCCAGATTACCTTCCTAACCATGGGTGGCAGGTACCAGACATTGCAGACAATGGCCCAGCTGGTCATTATTCGCAGCAAATAGCTCACAATGTTGTATTTGCTGCTGTTCCAGAATGCATCTCCAAACTGAGGATCATACTGCAAGGGATCACAAAGGGAAAAAAAAATTAAAAAAAAATAAAACCATTTCCCCAGGGACCAAAACAGAACACGGCCTGTCTCAAATCTGAAGTGGATGCTTTCTTTCACATGCCAGCATTAAAAGAAATTCACAACTGACATATTTGCTTAAAATGAAAATTCTGAGGGGGAAAAATTAGCCTGCACTAATTAGTGCTTCTTATGGTGACAGAACCAGTAGCATGTGTCACCCATTCACCTCAATAGCCAAGGCTGCTGTGAGCTGCACTGATGTGAGCTTCCCTTCAGCAGTGGGAAGGACTAGCTGACTCTCTCTCCCTTCCAGCTTTCTGGAAGGAGCAGCTGACCCCACCAGGTCCTGTCAGCCAGGCTCCAGAGGCTTATGGACTTCACTTTCTAATTTCAGCCACTTAGACTCTTGGGAGTAATATACAGCTTGTAGCCAGTTGCCAAGTACTGTGCTTTAATTAGCAGCTGTACTGAGACAGCTTCCTACCCTCCCCAACAAAATCAGAGCTAAAAGTTTGAAATTCAGCAGCCAGCTATTTCCACTTACTTTGATTGCAACTGGATAGATTGTCCCTCCTATTTCAAAGCTCCCCTTCTTGAACATCATCACAGATGTATTGTTTATGCAGGTGCCTGTACAGAAGAGAACCTGAAGTCATTACTTCACAGTCTGCTACATTTCAGTATCAACACTACATCAAAATACAGGTCTAGCACTCAGAGAAGCAAACGTGGGCCCTTTATGAGTCTCTCTCCCCTGCTTGCTTTCATTGCCTTGTGAGACTGACCCCCCCAGCTGAAGCCAGAACCTGTGCGAGACAAAAAGCACAAGGCTGAGGTTAGATCTGTAGGACAGGGAATTGATATTCACATGGCTAAAGAAAGAGTTTTCCTATTCTTCTGCCTACAGCTTCTGCCAGGAGACACAACAGACACAGACAGTATTGAATTGTCTTTGTGTAATCTGGTATTAAAGATGAAAAATAGCAGTGGCCTAATAAAATCTAAGCCAGAGGTGAAGATACTCAACTGAGCACGACAAGTCCATGACAAGAGAACACAGATGACATCAACACTGAGAGGAAATAAGGAGTAATTCAGCATCTTACCTTCTGGAAAAATTAAGATTGGGAGCTTGCTTTTATCTGCCACATGTTCCCTGAGCCTGCAAAAGCAGAAGAACAGCTTAAAAAAACTCACTCCTTTCCACTGGTCTTTCCTCAGGCAGGTGCATTAAAAACATCTTTCTATATGACAGATTATTTGAAACCAAAGCCCTTTAGCAGACATTAATTCGTACTTGTTTTGCTGTTTCTGACAACCCTGAAGCTTTTTGAAAGACATCCCTTAGGCCTCTTGTGCATTATGCTAAGGCATCATCTTGCTTTCTTTCCTTTGCTTGGTTTTATTAATGGGAAGCCAACAAAGCTATGCCATTAAGTCAATCCAACTAATGCTGATCAACTCAACCTGCAAGAAATGGCCTCCTAAGGCAAAGATGCCTTGTGCAGTGGTCAGTTCAGGCTCTGCTTACTGAACTGCTAACTTAAAAAGAGGGGTCCTAAATGCCTACAGCTCCCACTACCTGAATAACATCTTGTTGAATTGTCAAAGCTGTCCTGCTGCACAGAGGCCAATAAGGTGGTGAAGAAGTTAACTTGTCAAAATTGACCTAAAATTTCTTTAAAAATTAGGAAGAACTTCTATCACTGTACTACCGTGTACATGTTCATATCACCTTTGGTGATATTCTGAAGACAATTACCTTTTAAGTGTAGTGAAATGAGGCAATCAGGTGCCACTAATTGCCAGGTAGTGGGCATGAGCTTGTGTTAAGCCCACCTGTGCCTGATTAGGGCGGGCCCCTACTGCCCATGAGCAGGACTGGGGGGGCCAATAAAGCTCACACCTGAGGAAGCCAGGGAGGAGGCTGTAGCCACTTTTGGAGCAGTAGCACTGATCCAGGCTGGTCAGCCCTGAGGGCAATAGACTCAGAACACTATTCATGAGTTTCTGCTGGAACACCCGGGTGGACCTTGGAGCGTGCCCTAAGAGAGGTGTCTTGCTACATGTAAGCAGCTCAGTTTTATAACTAGACATTTCTGCCACTCACCCAAACAAGCACTGCTTATCATTTCTACTGGCCCACAACTTTAAGTGAGGTCAAGACAGTTCATGCCATGGAAAGAGAGCCCATGTTTTCAGTACTGCTCTTCAACAGGAAGAATTTGAAGCATCTGGGTTCATTAAATATAACTTAGCTGATGGCTACCCAAATGAGATGTGCTGTGACAGCATACTGCAATGCAGACCTTACTAGAACTTTTGGTCTGAAACATTTCACCCTCTATAAACTTTTCAAGCCTTCCTTGTTGACCTCAGAACCTGACAGTCTGACTGCAGTCTACTGTGCCCAAAGCCCACACAAAGCAGCATATTTTGGGGCCTGCTGAATGTTCGACTTTGCTGCAAACCACCTCTCCAACTCACTCCAAGAACTGCTGTTCAGCCACAACTGTGCTGGTTGCTTCCACTCCTAAATACAATTACCAATATGCATCCTTCCAGCCTAAATTAATGTGGAATTCTAAGTACCCTGTAGCCCTGTCATTAGCATTTATTAGCAACTGTTATAATTTGGAATAAAACAACTAGATATGGCTCCTGGTAAAACAAGATGTTTTTGCAAGCAGGCATTTTGCCCTCTCGAGATCCCAAGGATCCCCATTTCCTGTTGCCACCTCATCAGCTTCTTGGGCTTCTGTCTCTCCAAAACTTTAATTCTTCATCTGGGTCTTTGACTGTCACCTTTTTGTCACTAGATGGCGGTCTTTGATTTCCGAGCGTTCAAACCAGACGTGAGGACAAGCCTTGACAGTGGCTCTCTGAATAACTCCCATTAGTCCACCATGAACCTGCCCAACCTGCAAGCCACAGAAAGGTACATTAGCATATGAGACACCTGAAAAGACAAACTTCCTCTTCTGCATCCCCTTCAAAATAAAAAACAACCCAAGCACGCTGGTGGCTGCAAACTAGGATTGGGTAGTGCCCACAAAACATTAAAATGCATTCACATGAAAGGATATAGATGAATCCATGGAAGCATATCTCAGGTACTCCAAAGAAGGGTAACAAAACTGGTGAAGGGTCTAGAGAACAAGTCTTATGAGGAGCAGCTGAGGGAACTGTGATTGTTTAGTCTGGAGAAAAAGAGGCTGAGGACAGACTTTATTGCTCTCTACAGCCACTTGAAAGGAGGCTGTAGTGAGGTGGGGAGTTGGTCTCCAAAGTAACAAGCAATAGAACAAAACAAAATGGCCTCAAGTTGCACCAGGGTAAGTTTAAATTGGATATTAGGGACAATTTCTTTACTGAAAGGGTTGTCAGATACTGGAGCAGGCTGCCCAGCAAGGTGACTGAGTCACCATCTTTGGAGGCATTAAAAAGAAATGCAGATGTGGTGCTTGGGGATAGGGTTTAGTGGTGGACTTGGCAGTGTGTTAGGCTAACAGTTGGACCTGATGATCTTAAAGGTCTCTTCCAACCAAAACAAGTCTATGATCCTGTTTCACCAGATGAAGAGCCTAGCATTGACACTGCCAAGACAACTTCACTGGCATGTAACTTGCAGATCAATTTTAATATAATTTCTACTTTTCCACGCTGTCCAGTGCTCAACATCTCTGCTGTGAAAGGTAAGTACTGAATTCCACAGCCAACAGCCCACAGTCTTTCCCTTTTGCTAGTCTCTCTCTCTCTGCTGGGATCTTCTCATACCATTGCATAGCATCCATCGTTAGTCAAAATAATCGCATCTATTGGTGATGTGTGGTTGGCAACACAAATTCCTCCTTTCTGGGGCTTGTTTTCCCTGCAATTACATTAATTTTTTTGTTAGACTGCTAGAGCACTACACAACATATTGAACACAAACAGTTCCATAAAGCTGTCAGGTGAGTCAGCATCTAATGTGACATCAACCTGCAGGTCAGGAAAGAGCTGGCCCCTTTCCAATGGGATCCTCACACACATGCAAGTACACTCAGGCTTTTGCTCTCCTACCACCAGCCCACTCACTTGTTATGGTAATGGATAGTACCAGACAAAGCTCTGACAAGGATGCGGGAGCAGGTGAGGTGGACCAGTTCACTCAGATAGTTCTTCAAACTGAAAGAAAAGAGACACCTGGAGCACCCTGGAAAGCAGCTAGACACACATGCAATATTCTCCAGCCTACTCTACACAACTCAGGGCTGAAATTTTCCTGGTACTCTGGAGCAGAGGGATATTCCTAGCTCTAACACACACTTGGCTAGAGCAGCTCAGCCAAGACATGTCACACTCATGTCCTTGGTCTCACTTACCTATGCAAGCTGTCATCTCCTCAATGGGTATTTTTTTTAATCTCAGCAGTTACCTCCCTTACAATGCTCCCTTTGGGTCTCTCATGACAGCAAGAGGAGCCCATCAGAAATCACCAACCTTAGTGCCAAGCACGGCAAGAAGCCAACCTCAGGCCCAAGTTCAAAATGTCACTAAAAGGAAAGCCACCACAAGTGTGTGAGTGGAGCAGACTATCAGTTATCTATGACTTGTAAAATCTTCCCAGTCCTAATCCTGAATTGTTTGCTATGATGCAGCTCACCCATCACACAGTACTTACCTGCTGTTTGGTAGCTGTCCTACCATTGTTGTCCCCACAATCATTGAGGTAATGCCAATAGCAGCAAGGGTAAAGCTACAGACAAAATAGATGTTAAATCAAAATAAGCAGTTTTGCTCTATTTAATATCACTTTCCCCATTCAGAAGAGACAGGGATTGCAGGAAATCAATTATTCCTCAGGCACTTGACATATCCAGTTCTCTAACATAATTCCCTGATGTATTGCTCAAAATCATGGTCTAGCAAAAGCAGCAGATTCAGATATACCCATGTTATACAGTGTCAGGGAGTCTGAGAGCTGGCCCAGTTCATACTGAGGTTGCCCCCACACGACTGAGGGAAGTATTCACAGACAAGATTAACAGTAGCCCTCATCTACTCTCTGATTTACTCTAATAATTTACCCTAATTTACTCCCGTAAATGGCAAGATAAAAGCATGCCAATCGGCTTCCTAACCATTCAAAGCAGAGTTCAAGTGGGTTCATCTTCTCTGCCTGCTAACACTGCTTATGGGTTAAAAAAGATGAGAACATTTTCCAAGAAAACACACACTTATGTGTTCCTACACTGAGCAAGTCACTCAGGGCTTACCCACAAGCTTACCGTAGGGGTAGCAGGAAGCAGTACCTCACAATAACACCAACAACCCACACAACAGTCAGCCTCAGGCTGATGTAGTGGAAGTTGACATTAGTCCTTGTGAGGAGGTTCCAAGAGACCAGCTCTTCAGAGGAAAACCTTTGGGTGACTTCATCCTCCACAATGGCCTCAAATCCTTTTCTGCAGAAGTAGAAAATGTCTGAGAATTCAAAGTCCACTTCATGCAGACGAGCAATTTCTTTCTCCATAGGCGTTTCATCTCTTTCAATGATACCTTGGGAAGGAAAGGAAAAACATATGAGGAAATAATTTTACACAGTAACATTCTCTACATCCCTCGAGGAGGCAAATTTACTGTCAGAGCTCCTCTCACAATAGCAAGATCACAGAATCACAGAAAGTTACAGGTTGGAAGGGACTTCAGAAGATCATCCAGTCCAACCCCCCTGCCAGAGCAGGGTCACCTACATCAGGTCACACAGGAACATGTCCAGGTGAGTTTTGAATGTCTCCAGAGAAGGAGACTCCACAACCTCCCTGGGCAGTCTGTGCCAGGGCTCTGTCACCCTCACAGTGAAAAAGCTTTTCCTTATGTTTGTGGAACCTCCCATGCTCCATCTTGTACCCATTGCCCCTTGTCCTGTCATTGGACATCCCTGAGAAGAGCCTGGCTCCATCCTCCTGGCACCCTTTGCATATTTATAGACATTAATGAGGTCACCCCTCACTCTCCTCCTCTCCAAGCTGAAGAGACCCAGATCCCTCATCAGATGAGTAGCTGGACACAGCATAAACTTCAGCAGGCCAGTTCTAGCTCCCCTTCCTCACATAAACACCTTGGACATTATATATAATCAGATTTGTTGCCTACCGAACATGAAGCTAGAAGACAAACCCTTTCCCAGCATCTGACAAGTTCTCAACCCAGCAGCTTTATCCAAGACTATCTTAAGCTCCCAAAGGAAACCAAGTGAGATCCTGGCCTTTCCATTCCCTTCTCCTAGTACTCTGTATGTGTTTAAGAGCATTCAGTCTCGTCCATGCAGGCCTCCCTGTTTTGTAGGCACTTCTCTTGTCAGACATGCTGGCATTCCACATCCATCCTGCTCTACTGCTACCAGTCAGAGCCCCAGACCACACCACCTACCCAACACCTGTGGATGGACCAGACTTGAACAAAATGTACTTCCCTCCCTTCCTTCCCTCCAGCATAAATCTTTTCTACAAGCAAGGATAGGACCACGCTATTTTTTATTTTAGTTTAAATCAAACAAAGAAAAACCCTCTAAAAACCACAAAGTAAAAAAAAAAGTTGTCTAGAAGGTGCCTTGATATCATTTGGTCCAGCACTAACAGCTGCATTTCAGTTGAACTCTGGCCACAATGCCTGGCAATAGAAAAGGAACCTGGAGGGTTCAGAATTGCAGGACAAATAGCAAGTATTCCTTCTCCTCCCCCTTTTTCACTTTTTATATTCATAGTCTGATAAGCATCCATTTCTCACTAGAGTTTTCAAAGGCAAATTGTGTAAACTAAATATAAAAATCAAGTAGTCGCTTTCTGGTAAGCACATCTGGCTCCAGAAACTGATGACTGAAGAAATCTAGAATAACATTTAACCACAACAATGATCCCCTGTGACACTCAACTAGGATTACAGAGGTCAAAGTTCAGGTTGCCACTCTATCAAACAGCCTCTGACACATTGCATAATCTCTGTGCTTCCACATAGAGATTAAACCAAAATGGGAAAGGAAGAAGCACCCAACTGTTCCAAGCTACCAGACACTTTCCCACAAATACATATCCCACAATGTGGAAATTGCAGCCCGAGGGAGTCTTGCCAGCAGTAAAACTTCCTGAATATATTTGCTGGGCAAATCACACATGACATTATATTACAAGTGACATGGAAAATCTTTGTATTTCACTGTAGCATACATATGGGATAACACAAGAAGCTCCTAGATGCAAGTCCCACAAATCACTGAGATCAACACTAAAGAACACACAAGAGAGATGAAACAACACACAACAAAACCCACTTAGCACCTTCAGCTCTGAACTTGGCAGTCACAACTTGCAATTCCAGAAGCAGACCATCTGGGTACGTTGTCTAGGTCACTAGTCTCTAAATAAATACAAATCCTTAAAATGGCACACTCAAACACCCACATGGCCTTCACCATCTCAATTATACAAACATGCATGACATCAAAAATTTAGCAGGATGGACTACACCTGTGTCTGATTTTAAGCCCAAACCAGACCTCTAGTTTCTGGTTCCATTTGTCTCTTAAACCTCTGTGCTGTGAAACATCCAGAACTGTACAACCCAGCCTGTCTGTTCCATGCTGCTGGGGTGGGAGACAGGTCACAGCCAACAAACTGGCCAGGGGAACTCTCCAGCACCCATCATACAAGCTCCACTCTTCTTTCAAGATCCCAGAACTGGGAAAGCTTCTTCCTTATCCATCCCTCATTCAGCATCAGCCAAGCAGACCGGCTCCCCTGGCTCCTGCTTCTTGGCTGAAGCCAAGTTTAGCTCACTGCTGGCACAGACAAGTCACACAGCTGTAATGCCTGGCCTCACCAACCCAAGCTGGCACTGTCACACAACACTCCCATGTGCAAGCTGCCTTGCAGCTCTGGGACAAGCTGCTCCCAGCCGAGATCTCAACAACACCTAAAGGTATTATGAATTAATTAAAACACACGCTGCTCAGGGGATGTACGTGGCCTTCTGGTGATCAGAAGTCACATTTAATGGCCTGTAACCCCTTGGCCATGGGCAGACATGAGTTTGCCAAAAGACAGCTAAAAGCAGCATTATGCAGAGCAAACATCACTCTCAACCAAGAAAAGCCTGAGCTACTGCCTTACTTAGTGCCACAGCACAAGAGCCACAGCTTCAAGCTCCCATACTCTCATACTGGACTCAAATTTGACACTACCTACTTACAGACACATTACTTAAATAAGTTTCTCTTTTGGTGGATGTTGCTTTCAAAATCCTGACTCAACAGCAGTTGTGGTTTTTACAGCCACCAAATTGAAGAGTACTGTCTTTCAACACAACCAACACCCACACTGACAGAAAACTGGTTATTCAGCTGCAGTGAAACACATCCAGCCTCCAAGTATCTGCTCAGCTAAGAGCTACCACTGGGCCCAGCACATAAACACACTGCCCTCTAGGACAGAGGGTCTGTGAGGTGACAGCAGGTAATTCTCCTACAAATACCAAATACATTGGGTTTGGTACCACAGAAAAGAGTGGTACCTCCCCAGGCATGCTCTTGCTTGCCTTTCATACTGAGAGACACTGGATTTTAAGCTCTTTGGGGAGGACCATTTTTACTCTGCCAGGGAACAGAAAACCTTGCCCTTGCACATGCATCTGCAATGCTTCCTCCTATCCTGACCCAACTTCAAGAGAGGACTGAATAGTAAGGGAAGATGGAACAGGTGCCACATTCCCTTTCAGGACAACGTGCACATATGTACAGACACAGACACTCACCTTTAGCCTGTTCTGATCTGCTGCTCTTAATTCATAATTGCAGGACAACGTCTCCTCCCTCAGTAAATATTGTGTAATGCAACTGGGCTTCTCCACTTGCTTGTGTTCAGGGGATGCCAACTTATATACTGCACTGTTAGACCTACACCTGCCCTGACCTTCAACTACATTCCTCCACATACAGGAACCCAGGCTCCTGGTCACAAATCAGTTATTCTTATCCTTAAAAAGCTCTCAAGAGCAATATACAGAGCACAGCTTGGGACTGCAAGCTCCACATCTCCCCTGCTCCCTTGTTAAGTAAGGAACAGTCAGGCTCCAGGTCACCACAGCAAGAACCACCTACAGCAGGGAAAGGCTTTTATTTTCATTTCAAGTACAAGGAGGACATTTAAAAGTGTACCTCAGACCACCTTGCAATGGTATATCCACAAGACTTGAAGACAGCCTGCATGCAAGGGTCTGTATGAATTACATCAGGCCATTTTTACTGTCACTACTGCTCCAGACAGCAGAATGCAGAGCAGTCCAGGTTATAAACTACAGCACAGATTAGCACTATACACCCCTCAGTCACACATACAGGGGACTTGCATTTTTATGGAAAGATAAGCCATGGAAAATAACCTACTAGCCAAATCCTCTCTCCCTTTACCTTTCTTTTCTAGAGAAGAAAAAGCTACATGCCAGAATGATAGGATATCCAGCAAGAGAAGAGCTCCTACTGTGCAGCTAAAACTGAAGCAGCAAAGTTGCCTTTCTTGACCTCCCACAGACCTGTGACATGATGGGACACTATCACCCTTACAGGAAGAAAAAGGATATCTTGCTGCTTCACTGATAACCATGAAACACTGCAAGCCACTGACATAATATGGAGGGATCACTCACTTAGCATTTCCCTGCACCCCCAAAAAAATCAAAACAACTTTCAGGACACTGGTGATGGATATGGGCACACTTTTTCTCAGCCACTTGGAAGTCAGCACTTAAATGAGACAATTTTTAATCTGCTTTAAAAGCTGCTGTGCAGTACCTCCAGAGTGTTATTACAGGTGCTGGCAGTTAGATCAGCTGCCATCAGAACCCATTTTATGCCTGCCCTGCAGACAGCCCAACACCAGTGTTTCACAGTATTGATGAGGAAACTGTTCTGGAGATGAAACCCAGACAACCATTCCAGCCATTCAGTCCCCACTACTATCCTGCTCACAGGAGCTAATTTGTAGGTAGCATCAGGTAACAATTGCCTTGTCCAGCTGGCAAGCTAGTCCTGTTTCCTGCTGTGCTGTCTAACAAAGGAGCACACAGCAAGTGCTGACAGAGCTGTCAAATGCTCAATACCAAGGTAGTCAGGAACCAGGAGACACCTAAGCACTGGCTGCAAGGCCCTGTTCATCCTTCTTGTTCCCTGGGCAAACTCAGACTGCTTTCACCCCACTTAAAACTCCTGGGTCTTACAGCCAACTCTAACCTAGTAAAGCCTACAACTACACATGTACACTATGGGTTAAGACATAGCAAACCACCTAATTTCAAAATTAGGCTAAAGGAAGAAACATGAAGCAATTCTTCTGCTGTCTTTCTACAGATAATGAGTGTATGAAGTTCATCTGGCAAACACTGAGGTAACTCCAGGGGCCAAAATGTGAACGGCAGCAGACTGAGAAAAAGAAACAAGCATAACAGCCCCTACAATAGAAAAAGCACTGAGCTCAGGAAAGGAAAATGCTGTCCACTAAAAATTTAGATCTCCTCAGAGATTATTAAGTGTATTCTGATGCTGCTAGGACCAACACTGCTGGCCAGCAGTCTTGCAAGCAGTGGCCTGAAGACAGATTTAAAGCTCTTAACTTGAAAATTTCCCTCAGTTGAGGATAGTCTCCACCTTAAGTTCTACCTTGTTTTGTTAGTTATTTTATTTCCTCATCCCTTGATTTTTCAACCATTCAGTACAAGCCCATAGAAGCATTTCTATCTACAGGAACAGTTCTTGTGCCAGGAGCATTGTGAAATAATTAGATGTAACCGTTAGCTTGTAACCACCCCATCTCTTCTCCCGTTCTGCTGTGCACACCACTGACTTCCCCATTTGAAAACAACTCTGTTTTCTGCTTTAGAACACCAGTTCTTGTCCATTTGACTTTACCCCAAGGTCTCACCATTAGCAGCAGGACTCTTTAGCATCTGTGGCTGTGGCTTTTTGACACCTTTTTCTATCCGTATAGTGGCCCACTGTTGAAAAGAAAGAGAACATTAATTTCATAAATGTAGTATTCAGTTATGAGAAAAGTGCCATAAAAAAGCAACAATTAATAAAAGACAGGTAATCATCAGAAACCCTGCCTCGGTGTATTTAATAAGAATTTAAAAGAAAAATAATCACTTAGTGCTAGTCAGTACTTCAGCTCTGCTTGCCAGTATTTGGAGAGCTGACTCGATGCTTCACAGATGTTTCAGTTCCAGTTCTGGCACATAGCCCCCAAGAGCCTGACAGGCATCCATCATCAGCCTTGCCACTTGTACACCAGTCACCTAGACATGGCCCCAGGGGAAGCTCCAGCAGCCAAGCTAAGACAACAGCCCTTGAGCATACAGCACACATCCACAGAGCCAACAGACACATCACCTTCCAGAGCAGTTTCACCACAGTGACGCAAATGAAGTCCAAACTGGGGTAGGTCAAAGTGAAGCCTGGACACAGCTAACTGGCTGAAAACCAAAACATTTGCAGACATGTGAAGTCTCAATCTAAGTTCAGTCACAGTCATGAGGACTGCACCCAAATGTTTTTAAAGCTGAGCAAAACTGAAATTTCCCTTGACTCTGCAGCCACTCCTTTTTTTTAGCATTTTAGAGTTTTGAGAAGCTGAAAACAGGACGGCTACGGTGTACAATCACTGCCAAATCACAAGCCATACTGTATAGCTGCAGAGACCCCCTTCTGCTGCCCTAGGGAAGGGCTGCCAGGTCACTGAGGTTAACCTTTTTTCTAGTGGTGGGCTGGGAGAATGAGATTGGGATAGGTGATAAAGTAAGCTCTGCTCTCAAACCAGTGTCAAAAGTGCCCAGAGGCTCTGCTCCCTACAAAATCCTGCAAGCAGGACTACACAGGCATGATGACTTCTCCTCATTTCTAGCCCTGATGGGGCTGAAGCCAGTTTAACCTGTTCTTGGGCCAAAATGATTTCTTGACCTTCAGCTGATTCAGTTCCACACAGTGCTTTTAAATAGCCCTTCTACCTCCTAATTATACTGGGTTAACAATTGCAATCTCTTTGCCATTCTAAAGCCTGCCTGTGATGACAGAGTAGCCCTCCTGGCCTGGATCCCCCCCCTTCCCTACATGGCAGCTTCACAAAAGGATGAAATGCTCAGGCAAAGAGGACTGACTCTGTGGTTCCTCATTATGAACATTAACTCCTCCCCCACAAGGCTTAATCAATCCTGTTTCTAGGAATCCTGTTACAACGTGTGCTTCCAAGACAGGTGACCTGGCAGACATGAGTTCATATCAAAAGATCAGGACATTATCCTGTTCAAATCTTAATAACTTAAGCAGAACCAAAGGCATATTTTGTTTTCACAGCATACAGGTGGACCTTGCTGGTCTGCCCTGGAAGATCACATGCTGAACCATGCAGTTTCCACTTCTCCCCTCCCACGGAGCTGTGGGGCATTTGGGGATCCAGTTTTCTTTTGAAGGGCCAGTATCTTGACTCCTGGCATTATCTTGGCCACACAACCTCCCAGGAAGAGCCTGGACTACTCGCTATAGCAGCTCTTGCTGAATCACAATGTACCCTGCCAATATATTCACTTCTTTTCTCAGTTCTGCTAAGACAACAGCTGCTCCAGGAGCTGATTTTGCAGTACTTTCTGGCTACATATTGTCCTTAAGAGTGCTATGGTCATAGAAGTTCTGGAAAATACCAAAACAAAGCACTGTTCAAGGAAAAAAAAAAAAAACTATTCACAATATATCAATTTCTACATTTCTTCTATGAAATTAATTTGGGAGTACAGACAGATCAGCAAATACATTGAGACAATCATTCTCTGACCAGACATGAACCACTTATATTCAATGAATCAAAATCTCTGCAAGCAGGTAAGTCACTTATTACATAGAAGTCACTTCTATTACATATAAGAGTAAGAACATACTTGGTTAATATTACTCAGTCATATGCATTCACTGAAAAAGTAACATTTCATCCTCCAAATCCTCTCAAACAGATAATCAAAACCAAGTGCAGCCACCTTTTGCTCTGCAAAACCTGGAGGAACAGTTTCTGTTTGGTGCTCAGAAAGAGGATGCACCACTCCCTTCATAATGCTCTTGCTATATAAATCCTGCAGTTACAGCCAGACAATGCTCCTGTCACAAAGGATGAGCCTCAGCATAAGCCAGCAGAGCACAGGCTATTGAGACGTGCCCTTGTAACACTGAAAAGCTTGCAAATACTGCAGTATCTTCTGACATTTGGCTATGCAAACAAAGAAGTGGACTCTTCCCAAAGCAGACAGATATTGCAGGGTCATGTAACCCAAGTTTATCTACCCTGTTCAGAAAAGTACATTCCTGTTTTCAAAGTAGTCTGACCTTTGGCCCACAGGTTCACCTGACTCCAGAAAACAACAGTATTCCCCACAGGGGATGGAGGGGACAGGGACAAAGGGGAAGACTGGAGAGGAGAGTTTCCTTTGCCCTCTACCCACACCCCTCTACCAGGAGACAGAAGCCATACAAGCTTGACACCAGTGTGGCATCTTGTACAAAGGTTGCACAGATCATTCCAGGGGACAGCTGGCCTGTGCTTCATAAGTCAATAGTTGAGACAGTTTTACTTTTGGTGCCAGATCTCCCAGGGTATTTAAGCATGCTTCACAAAGCCAGCAAGAATGAGACGATTCCTCTTCCTGATCCTCTCTTGAGCTGAAGCCTTTGGGCATTCCTAAGGGCCCACATCTACTAGATGCTGCAGCAAGCCAGTTTTAAGTACCAGATGTTAGAACTGCTCTTCCCTCAATCCATCATATTTCCAAAAACTATGCATGTTCCAGCAGCCAGGCAGCAAGACATTTTTACTTAACTTTACTTGATTTAATCCTTCCATTTGTTTTCAGGCACCTGAAATACAGGCACTATCAAAGCCAAAATTTTAACTTAGATCAAGTGAAAAGCTTGTTTATATCCAGGTTGGAAAACAAAAGAGACATCACATGCAACAATGTGAGTAATTTCCCTTCCTTCCTGCTAGCTAGAGATCTGCACCATCCATTGCCACTTCAGCTGCTTCCTTAGCTAAAAAACAGCTTTATGCTACAAAGAGCTGTAATGTAAACTGATCTGTCCCACAGGAGGAAAAATTATGTGTTTGTGTGTTAGAGATCAAGCAGCATGAAACAAAATCATAAGCCATAGCCTCCATTTAGTTTTCTAAATGTGTTTTAGATTTATCACTTACCAGCAATACTGAAAAAAATTTAAAGGGCTTCTCCCAGCTTCCAATCTGGTGCTGAGCAGGCAATCCTGAGTGCCCTGATCCAGATTAAAGTCTTTATCAGTGATTTCTGAAGCTGTTTTGGGTAATGAGTATAAAACACCAGGTTTCTGAGCAGATTAACAACAGTTCTCCAGCTGGGGCTACCCACTAAACAAGCAACGTTAGAAAGCATCATCATCACAAAAACTACACAAACAGCACCTCAAGTCTGATTTTGAAATGTTGGTACACTAACTGCTCAGCACAAAGTAGCTTGGATGCTTTAAACAAAAAAGGCACACTCTGAGGCTATCACACTTCAACAAGACAAGGCAAACATGTCAAACTCCTCTGAGAGGATTTCCCTCTACATCCTCATCAGAAAGGCTTCTAATTTATCACCACCTTAAAAAAAATAAATTAAATATATATATATATATTAAAAGACACCAAAAAACAAAAAAAAAAAAAAAAACACACCACCACACACCAAGCCAGCAAGTTAACAGCCAATGCAAAACTGCCAAAAGATCAGTTTCACTTCTGCATCACTAAGCAATTCCCACATACAGAGACCTATGCAGTACTTTATTACAGATGTTCTGTAGGGTTTGGTAGTGGGAGAGGGTCCTCAGGGGTGGCTCCTGTGAGAAGCTGCTGAAAGCTCCCCTGGCTCCAAAAAATTCAGCTATGCTACTCTGTCTCTGCCGAGTCCCAACAGCTACAAAGGATGCCCCTCCCCCATTAACAGTGAAGAACTGGAAACCAGCGGCTCCAAGATCTCAGTGCAGAGGAGAGGGGGAGGTGGGAGCAATACCAGAGCAGAGATACCAGGGTCAGTAAGGAAGGAAAGGGAGAAGGTGCCTGAGCAGAGGTTCCCCTGCAGCCCATGGTGAGAGGGCAGCAGTCCCCTTGCAGCCCATAGAGGGGCAGACCATGAAGGATCACAGTGGAGCAGATGTGGATCTGCATCCCTGGAGGAGCCCGTGGCAGAGGAGGTGACTGATCCCGCAGCAGCCGTGACTCTGTGGGCAGCCCGGGCTGGAGCAGTTCCTGAGGGACCCCACGCTGGAACGGGGGAAGAATGTGAGGAATGCTTTTCCCCAAGGAGAAAGGAGTGGCAGAAACAATGTGTGACAAACAGACCATAAACCACACTCCCTGTCTCCCTGTGCTGCCGGGGGGGAGGAGAGAGAGATATCGGCACAAAGTAATTTGAGCCCCAGAAAAAGGGAGAGGTGTTGTATTTAAGATCTGGTCTTGTTTTCTCTTTGCCATGTTTTGATTTGAGTAATAAGAATTTATTTTTTTTTTTCCCCTTACTCTGTTTTGCCGGGGATCATAACTGATGAGTGAAACCATCCTAGTCCTTCTGTTGACCCACGAGATTTTTAGTTGGGTTTTCTCCTCGCCATTCAAAGTGGAGGGAAAGGAGAATGAGCTGCCGTGTGGGTTTTTGTTACTGGCTGGGCTTAAACCACGACAGGTATCAAAAATCTTAGCTCCGGATAAGATAGCTGCCAGGTAGGCAACTATCTCCAAATCCAAGCTTCACGTGTTGTTTCATTAAAGCATCTCTAGAGATACTTTGTTAGGATCAATCAAGTCACAGTTTAAAAACCCCTCAGGGACTTCCCCTGTTTGCAGCTTTGCCTTTCACCTTTACATCCCCTCTGGCCCAATAGTAATGCTTGATGACTATTCCAAAAGGAGAGAATTACTGATGATGACTGAAATCTGCAGTCAAATGGAGTTAGATCACCTGTCTTATCAGAGCAAAAGTTTGTATGCTCGTTTACATGAGCACTCCTTGGAGGATCTCCAAACCTCAATATCAACAGAAAAATTTCAGAGCACCTCGTCCACAATGCTAAATTGTTTAATGCAGCAAACCTCATATGCCAATTACTGGATTGCTTTGTGTGAGGAGTGGAAAACACCACTACCAAGAGGAGCAATCATTTGCTGAGCGAGAGCAAAAACTCCTCCGTGGCCGCCCACTCTGTCTTTTCCTCATTCTGATGGGACATCCCTGGCACTGCCTCCAACCAGCTTTCCAAATTCTTCTGCTTAGGAGTTGTACATGTGATACACCTACAGCTTCATGATACATTAAGTATCGACTCCTTCCTGGTAGGCAAGAACAACAAAGACTTCAGCTTTACATGAAAAAAAAACAAAAAACAAGGGGACCAAGCAACAGAAATGACAAGCAGCTTCTTTTACACCACCTTCAAACTTGTCTCTTTAAGGCAAGCTCTCAATACAGCTGCTGCTATTTTTTTAACAGCATTTGCTCATCAACAGAATCAGAAAACGCAGCGTTCACATGCTGTGGAATTGAGAGCAGTTTTAGGTCAGAGTTGCTGATCAGAAAGCTGCTGCTTTAGTGATACAACCCCAGCACAGGGTAACCCCAGTTCTGCCAACTTTACTAATGTCCAAGGAGCCTCAATCAGCTGTGGAAAACATAAACAATGGCCTTCACAGGTTGGGGTTCTAGATTAATATAGCCCAGGGATCTACTTCAAGATTATGCAGCATATTTGCTAAAATACTGCTCCAAAAGTCATTCCAAGCCCTGTAAACAAAGGCACATCATTCACATCAGGCACATCTCCAAGACAGCTTCTTGTTAACAGCTGAGCAGGCAACCTGCAGAGCTTCTCTCTCACTTCAGAGCTCTCCATTTCTCCCCCACCCAGCAGTCCTTGAAGGATACCTATTACACAGAGGCCTTCATTGACACTCTGCAACAACATGAGTCAGAAAAGCTTGCTTCAGAGGTCAGTGAGTTAGAGGAAACTATCACAACCCCACAATGATTCACCTATTTTAGCTGACACATTCTCCTTTTCCCTTCCCTGCACGACGTGCAATCATGATGGTGCCTCATAGGAAGAAGCCATGACCTGGCATCCTTGGGACAGCCCAGCCTGCCCAGCCACAACCTACAGTTTGACCACAGGCACTAAAAGGTCCCTTTTTTCCCCAGAAGTATATTATTCTCAAGCTTAGGTCCATTCACATAACCATGGTCATCTGCAAAACAAGTACCTTTGGCTTTACCCCAAAGCTACCCACCACTGTTACACCCTTGCCCTAGCAAAAGCACGTTCCCTGCAGGGCAGCACAAGGTACTACAAACTCCTTCTGTTCCAAGGGGCTGCCTATTAAACCCAGATGGATCAGTTACAGGACATAAAAAACACCCACGACTTCAAGCATCTGCTGTGCATTACAGCACAACCTGCAAACCAAACCACCCAAGAAATGCTTTCTCTGCCAACTGCAAGCTCCACAAGCAAAGAGCCTCAAGAGATCAGGTGAAGGGGTAGGGGCATGGAATGCATTCAAAATGCTTGCAGCCATTAACAAACTATTACCTCAAAAATATACAAAACTGTGACATTAGTTTATAGCCCTGGTGTTTCTTAACACAAGGGTGATCTACTGACTTCACTTCCCTCAGCCTAGCTTATTTCTTAATATTTCACATGTAACACAAGTAATGTTTTCCCACTAGAAAAAGCAAGACAGTCTGTAAAATTACAAGTCAACCCTACTGTCTTGGGAAGCTAGGCACACCCCCAAAAAAACCCCAGAAGACTAGAAAATACACAAATATTGGAATTAGTTTTTAACAAGGTGAGCTGCAATTTGTCAGAGTTATCACTCAGGGGGGCTCACTGTTACTGCCAAATACATAGGTGTGCAGTCTAAACTACTCATCCAGATTTTCTACAAACTGATGGAAGTAGAGAAACTGATTGCTCTGTGATGATGGCTACTCTATGAGCCTTAATGAAAGACAAATCACTTTCTGAAAGGATGGACTGCTCCAATGCCTGGCAAAAGAGACAGAAGCCTGATCAACCCCAGTCCATAGCAGAGCTTAGAAAAGAGGCAATGGACTAGGAGGAAAAATGAGATAGGTAAAGACAGACTAAATTTAAAATTGGAAGCTACCTGATGACATTTTTAAAGAAATTGAGAAATAATAGAATGTCAGGTCAGGGGGGACCTCAAGGATCATCCGGTCCAACCCTTCTAATATGATTGTTTAGATGAGGTGCCCCAGCACCCCATCAAGCTGAGACTTAAAACTTTCCAAAGTGGGAGAATCCACCACTCTGTGATGTTTCCAAGAGGCTGCCCCAGCAATGGAAAAGATTTCTCTGGCAAGTGATTTCATGAGTGCTAGCATGGCAGGTGACTAGTCCAGACTTGCCCCTCAAAGGAATGAACAGCTGCTGGAGATGGTTTTGTGGCAGTAATCCAGTATTTTTAAAAAGCATGCTACCATGGTGCCAGAGATGCTACTGTTAACACTGAAAGAGAAGCCACAGGCTGTTTCCTAAAAGTTCGCTTAGCTTGGTAATGCAATTGAGAAGTGAATTAGTGTATTTTAAGGAATACCTACTTGATGAGGGAAAGTTATTTTGCATACTGCATTCCTCTGGTAGCAGCATAGCTGGTCAAAATGTAATCATATAGGAAAAAAAAAAACCCATATACTCCACATAAAGCTTGTCATTCCTAGTGCAGTACCTAAGGGTCAAATGCAACCCACAAAGCAATCCAACATAAGTACATACTCAACACTGCTGTCTGTATGTGCTGCATTTTGCTTAGAAGAACAAGCCCTGCTAAGGCATAGAGAAAAACCTATCGTGCACCAACTGATCTCCCTTGTCAGTAACGTCAGACAGTCAAAGTACAAAACATTTTGTTCCTAAACGGAGGTTTTTCCCCTCCCTTTCTTGGACCACACTTGCAGCACTGGGAAAAAGCTTCTGCCCTTCTGAAGCAAGCAGGAACAGGTTTATTTTTACTGGCAGGAAAAATAAAAGCACAAGTCCAGGATCATTGGACTAGATGATTTCTAGATGTCCCTTCTAACCCCTAACATTTTATGATCCTCTCCAACTTGCTCCATACCACAGCCTACACAACTGAACACCATAGACTTATTTTTATATGCCTTGTTTCATCTGACATGACAGCAGGCCAGTAGATGTGCCACAGCAAACTCTCCATCCACTTAGTCTGTGGACTGTGGTGCTCAGGTCTGACAGACTTGGACCCTCACCTGACCATGTATGCTGTGTAGCAAACAAACCGCAGAAGTCATCGTGTCCTTCCTCTATACCCACATGTGGGATATAAACAGGCAAAACTAGAGAGCAACGTGGAATTCATCTAGGGCACAGGAAGAGCTGGTACCATTGACAGCTCCTGCAACAACCTAGCCCATAAAAGAGGCAACAAAGGCAACGAACGGCACCATCATGACAGAGAACTCCAGAGGCTCGAGAGCCCATTCTGCTGGATGGCCAAGAGCTCAAAGAAACAGGAAGACTGCCTGTAAGATCCAGGGCTGGAAACAAGAGGAAGTTTATGGAAGCTATGAAGGTAAGCACTGTCCTTAAAAAAGGTCTCAGCCATCAGAGGCTTGCAGCACCTTGTGCCTCAACATAACCACAAAACAGACCACGGCTGCTCAGGAGGAAGCCTCCATACTCAGTTCAACAGCCAGGAAGTTTCAGGCGCTCCAGCAACTGCAAAAGGCTAGCAGCTAAATTTAGTTAGCACTTTCCAGTGGTAACGTGATTTTTGGCAGGGAAAAGTCAGGTGCAACAACACATATCTTCAGGGGCTCTGGCAGATGCTGCCTGGCTAGCAGACTATCAGCCTGTCTCTGTCAGGCTGCTGACAAAGACAAACCTGTGAGTCAAGGAATATGACACATTTCACAGGAAAACACTTTATTTCAGGGATTCTCCACATGCAGGTATTCTGACAACATAAAGAATCCACAGGCAAAGCAAGGCCAGCTTAAAATAAGTGGATTATCTAGGTGGGCTGAGCTTCTTCACTCTCCTCCACAAGTCCAGTTTACCAGACTCTTCTTCTCAGAACAGTTCCAAATTTTTCATTTGTTTTTCTATTATATATATAATATATATAATTTAATAAAATATTTATGTATGTTGTAATTATGTATTGATGTATTTTAATATAATGGCATGTAATTCCAGAAAGTATTTAATGAAAAAGTAATGGCAGATCCCAAGGTAAGTCATTATTTCCCCTCTTAGACATCAAAACAGCTTACAAGTCACCATATCAATATGCTGTCAGCTACTTCTCCATACTTCTGCCCAAGACATGGAGTCACTTCATGTTGCAATATTTGACAAAACTAAAAAGTCATGATTAATAATATATGAATAAAGAATGTGAATTGTGGCTTATAAAAGGTGAAGGCAAGTCATACAAAAAAGACTATCTCACTAGGCCATCTGGATTTCTCCCTCAGCCCAGTGTGACCTTCACCTCCTCAGCTTCTGCTAACCACAGATTTTTTTTTCTCAGTAGTAATGACATCTTCTACTCTTAACAATTACACTCACACCATTCACAGGCCCAGAAAGTACTTAAAGCACGTTCATTCTCACCAAAAGCCTTAAAACATTTTAACTTAAGATACATTTAACATTTTTACTAGGTGGATGGTGATTTTTGTTAGCCAAACACCAAGGATCTTGAAGTCATTAAAGCACATGAACAAGGTTTAACTGTAAACCACATAGAAAAAGATTAAATCAGGCAAAACCTACTTTCCACAGTCATGTATTGACCTACATTGCATTGAAGCAGTCTGTACCTTGTGTCATTTTACTTTTCCTCCTTACAGCTGTTTTGTTGAATTTCCCTCCTCTTTGGAAGAAGCATAATAAAGATTTAAACCAGATCATCTCACCCAGCTGTTAACACATTTCCTCACCACCATTATGAGGTTCAGAGGGAGCACTTTCATACACATATGAAATATGTCCCATCCAGACAGCAGTTCCTGTGCAGGAAACTCCCTTTCCCAGAGAATCTGGGGGAAGACAGTGACTAAAGATGCTGGACACACTGGACTCGGATGGGAGCATAAGCACTCCTGGCACTCCTGGGAACTCCTGCTCAGGCACAGGGACATTTATACCCTTCAGGAGCCTGACTGCTTCTCTCAGGTGGGGAACAGCTGGCACCAAGCAGAGACAACCTCGCCCAGGACATGGTACAGCCTCAGGTACCAAGGGTTATTTCGTGCTCCCGCGGGTTCAGGGAGGAGGCACCAGAACCTGCACAACCACCTACATCCACACAAATTTAGGTTTCTGCCTGCGGACTATGACAGCAAAACGGACACAGCCGATGTCAGTCAGGACATAACCCACCTCCTCTCTACAACCCTTGCTCCCCAAGGCGCGTTAGGGGGAACCGACGCTTTCACAGACTTCCCAGCCCTGGGCGGGTCCTCCGGGGAGGGAAATGTCCCCTCACGCCTGCCCGCGGGGCCCCGCTGTCCCGGCCGAGGGGACCGCCACCGCCCAGGGCGCGGATGGAGGCAGCGCCGAGGCAGTGCCCGTGGGGACCGCACCCGAGAAGCGGAGCCCGACAGCTCTGCCGCAGGACCAGGCACATCCACGCCGGCGGCACGGGGCTGAGGGCCGCGCCCGGAGGGAAGGAGCCCGGGCCGAGCGACAGAGAGAGACACAGGCCGGGCCGCCCCGGGGTGCTCCTCGCCTCACCCCGACAGCGGGGCCGCCATTTTGGAGCCCCTCAGGGAGTCAGGACACCCCAACACACAGACACACACATACATATACACATACACACACACACACATATACACATACATATACTCACACACACACACATGCATACACACAAACACAAAAACACACACACATACATACACACAAACACACATACATATACATACGCATACTCATACACACACACACACACACATACATACATACATACATACATACACACACACACACACACACACACACACACACCCCTCCCCGGCGTGTGAAGGAGGGACGAGCCCCCCGCCTACCTCCAGCGTCTTCATCAGGACCCACATGTAGGCCTCGGAGATGCCCAGCGAGATGCCCAGCACCGAGGGCAGCACGATGAGGGCGAGCACCAGCCCAAGCCACACCGCGCCCACCCGCGCCGCCGCTGACCCCACGTCCTCCATCGCGGGCCAGGCCCGGCGACTACACCGACACCGACACCGCCGCCCAGGAGAGGGCGGGTACCACCACTACCTCCACAAAAGCCCTGGACCGCCCCCGGACCGCCCCCAGGCCTCCCTCGGACCGCCCTCGGACCGCCCTCGGACCGCCCCCCAGACCGCCCCCCAGACCGCCCCCGGACCGCCCCCGGACCACCCGCCCGGGGCCGGGCAAGGGCAGCAGCGGGCGGGCGGGAGGTGTCCGCAGGTGTATGAAGTGGGAAGGTTCTCTGAGGATTTAATAGGAGTTTCCACAGAGAGCGTCTCCTTGTAAAGGGCAACCGGGGATGCTCCTTGCAGCCTTTTGGAAACTCAGGGAGAGGGGGCTTCGCCTCGGGAGGTGACAGGTTGGGAGAGAAATGCTGCTGAGGAGAGGCCACATCCGCACTAAAAATTCCTTCTGGAAGTAAAACGGTCCCAACGGCTGTGGGCAGGAGAGCGGCGGGACCGCCGCGGCTCAGCGGTGTGCTTCATGGCCATAGGGAGCTCAAAGCTGCTGGTAGGAAGGTGAAAGAGAAAAGGAAAGTTGGGGACAGCTGGATCTATAAACTGTAACGTAGATAAGCACAGCTAAAAAAGGCACCAGGTCTGCCAGCAGGACACCTGGACCTTCCTGTGGCCTGAGGTGGAAGAGGGATGCACTGAAGGACCAGCCCCGAGGTCAGGCACATGCCAAGAGGAACAAATCTTTGAGGAACGTGCCTACAAGAGGGTTTACCTGCCCAGATCTACAAGCAGCATTCATATAGCACTTGACATGACACAATCTACACCAAAAAAAGTGGTGTGTGCAGAAAATGACTGAAGTAGGAAAGGGCTGGCACCCTTGACAAAGCATCCTGGGAGAAGGAAAGAACACTTTCCTCCAGGTACAAGACCTTTAACCTCAATGTCAGCATATATCTTTCATAGCATTTGCTAGAAAAGGGACATGTGATTTTCCTCCTTGTATTTGGAAGGTCGAAAAGATAGCTAAAAGCCAAGTGCTTAGTATCCAAGGAAAAACCTGAATTACACTCCAAGATCTTAATAACTATTTCTCAGGAGAGCCATGTGGAGAAGGGCGTTGGATGGTGACTCCTATTTTTGGCTCTGGCACTGTGTCATCTTGGACAAGTCTTCCCAATGTCTCACCTCTCCTCCCACTCTTTGCATCATCTAGCTGGGTAGGTTCTCTGAGACACAGACAGGATGATCCCTGATGAAGCCTCTGGGCACAACAACTACAGAATCAATCATCTAGCTAGATCTGAGACTGACAACCAGCACTTCACTTTTTTTTCATCCCTGTAAATATTTAGTTGTGATCATGTCCAAAAGGCCCAGTTAGGACAGAAGGCAGTGGTCTGTTGGTGCCATATACAATTAATGCAAGAGTCTCTACTCCCAAGAGCTGTGTTACAAGTGTTTTTTAAACCTTAAAAGTGTGTGAGGATGCAAGTCAATTAAGAGAGCACAAAGTCTGGAACAGAAACAAGTCAGAAGAAATTACTTTCCAGACTTGGTGGTATTCACAATACATACACCTGTGGGTAGCACCTTTAAAATCTGTGTTTTTTCCATTGCATCACAAGCAGAAGGTGATACACAGCATTTAGTATTTGCAATGAATTGATACACAGCATTTAGTATTTGTAATGAATTTTCATTTGGGGTCCAAAGACTTGTTTGTTTTTACCTGGCATTAAGAAGCAGAAGTCCCCCTCCAAAGAACAGATGTAACCCAGGTAGCAACAATGAACACCACCCAGTCCTCAAGGAAAACAATGCAGTGTTCTCAATAACATGTTGTACAGATTTCCTCTCCATTACATTGCAATAACTTCATTTAGGTAGTAATATCTAAAATTGCCATTGGAAGCAAGACTTGCAATACAGACAGCCCTGTGCAAGGCAAAGCTTTTTGTGTTTGTTGACAAAACCTTGAAAACTGAAAGCAAATAATCTCTTTGGCTTTGTCCACATGCTTTTAAACCTCTGCTTTAGTAAAATGCAAAAAAATCTTGGCTCAGAACAGCATGTGTCATACTTGGTGGCATATTGCAGCTTGCATCCAGTGTCCCTGAGGCATCAGAAGAAAATTCTGAAGACGTCTAATCTTAACATTAATTCCATGGAATTAAGGCATCATCTTGCTGCCACAACAGGCTGGGTATTGTACCTGTTGCTGCAGTTTCCACAAAGAAATAGTAGAAAATTAGCAGTCTTTACCAACTTTGTGTCTCAGAGCTGACGAAGGTGGCTGATTTGATCCCTGTTGTCCTTACAGACCCCTGGGGGGAAAAAATACTGACAAAAAAGGTATTTTGACAGGAGGCAGTTTTTAACACAGTCTGCGTAAGCTGGACAGAGACAAGAATCACACATAAAAAGAAACTCTTTAATGTGTTCAAGTTTCCCTTCCATAGTTGTATGAAAAATTCAGTATGCCATTAATGTTAAATTGGAAAATAATCAATTCTGTTCTTGAGTTGCTTGAAGAGCCACCTTCTCTGCCTAGGGCTGCAGGAAGGAAACATGCCTGCTAACCTGACAGCCTTCCTATCAGAAATGTGCTGAAGTTTATCCTTTGCACATACCTTGCACTCCCATTAACAGTTAACTGCAAAAACTCTTGACTTATTTAAAATTCAAACAAAACTAACAGCTTGCTCTCTTTGCCAAGTGGCCTTTGTCTTTTAGAAAGAGATTGCTGTCAATAAAGCACTGATCTAATGATAAAATAGTTTCAAGACAATTCAATCAATACATCTTATTTCTCTGCTCTGTAGCCTGTGAGAACAAATAACTTCTCTGTGTCTCATTGTTACCAGTGAGCCTGTTTTCTTAAGAAAGGACATTTTTTATTCAAACACTAGGACCAAACTTGCAGCATGGGTAAGACAATATAATTCCCTGCAGCCATGGCAAGAGTGCTAGTTTCAACAATTTTCCATGCTTTCATTTTTTAAAGGCCTATTTCATGTACAAAGGCTATATGTAATCATGATTTCTAGTGGAATGTTGTACAGTAAAAAGCACAAACCACGGGAAAGAAACAACATGTGAGAATAGATCAGAGTTCACGAACATGGAAGAAAATATTTTCATACATTCTTATTTTTAAATTTATTTCACAAAACACAGTAATTGTCAAAGTACAAAAAAGGTACAAAAAAAGCTTCAATTGAAGTTCTGTGTTCCAAGTTTATCTAAATGAGATGCTCCAAATGAATCCAGAGTTTTGTTTTCTTTTAATTTATAAGTTATCAAGATTCTTAATTTTTATTCTATAAGCACTAGTATTAATGAATTTTTATGTCTGAAGTAAGACTGTATTTACATTTATTGGCTTGCAATAAATATGCATGCCTGTGTAATGTAATGTAATGTAATGCATGACTTCAGCAGGGGGTTGGATTGAGTCAAAGGCTGAGAAAAAGCACTTTGAAAATTCTCATCAGTCTTACCACACTGCTTTGCTAAATGATTTATTTTTACATTCCTTTGCTACACTTATTTTATCCTGCTTAATTATCAGAGCCTAACAAGTTTTGGCAATGTTGAGCATGGCTGCAGCCTTGGTTTCCAGGATGATGGAAACCTTTTTCTACTGACTTCAGGCAGAGAACCCGGAGTGTGTCACCTCACGTGGCAGTCACGCTCTCCTTGCTAGGTTATTGCACAGGTTATTGGCTCCTGGTAGGTCAGCTATAACCAAAAGTAGCTTTTCATTTGTCCCCTGTCACTGAAGCCAAGCAGCTTCAGAATATGAAACTGTTTTATCTCATTTAAATGCCTGTATTTCATTGGAAATTAATAGGGGCAAGGTAGTTATCCTAGAGCTCCCTTTTATCTTCTGCCATTGAGAAATGGCAGGGAGCCAGCAAACCACTTGGGGGAAATTCTGCACTCTCTTGTCTGTCTTCTGGATGCAGGGAGGTCATGGTTTCTCTCTACCACTGTATTTGTTGTAACTCACTGTAAAAACTGATACTCTTTATAGCAGAAGTCAAATGTTTTCAGCTTCATATTATACCCAGGAACCTCAGTGGAAATCTACTTAGTGCTGTCAGGGAGCTCCAGTTCTTCCTACACTGAAAATAAATACAAATAGCCTGGCTTCTGTGTACCCTTTTGTCCTAGCACTGCGTTGTCAGAGCTGCAGCCTTGTGTATCATCTCCAGAAAGGATGAGGGCTCATAAGCATCTGTACACCTCACAAACACAGCACCCAGGCATGCTCCACCTCAAAAAATTAACTGCCACAATTTAGAGACTTGATTTTCTAGGAGTTCAGCACTGCAGATACGATTAAAACCCCATTAAAAGCCCCAAACTTACTTTTCCTTACAAAAAGTGGGAAGATGTCAACACCTAAGGAGGACATTAAGAGAAGCAAGCAGAAATAGAGAGGATTCTAGCTAGAACAGCTAACAGAAAATGCATTGCAGTGGAGACAACTGCACATATGTCCCACTCCCACACGACTTTGAGTGTCTCAGATGTGCCTGTGCTGAGGTCTGTCCATGAGAAACTGAGCCTGTAATGGAGAGGGAAGATGGAGGAGAGGGATTTTCACTAATTCAGTGGTCATATGAAAAAATCCCAGAAACAAAGGTTTCCAGGTGTTCAGCATCCAGCACTTTTCATTTAGGTAAGCTGAGCACAGGCTTTTTGGTCATTTGGCCTCCCATCTACAACAGGATTTTACCACTTGGAGAACAATAGCTGAGATTCCCTGTTAGTCTTGGAAACAGGACTTGGAGACCTTTCTAGCAAGAAGTGTGCTTGCACATTCTGGAGTCCCAACAGAAGGACACAGAGCTCCTGGAACATGTCCAGAGGAGAGCCACAAAAATGCTCAGAGGGCTGGAGCACCTCCCCTGTGAAGCCAGGCTGAGGGAGCTGGGGTTGTTCAGCCTGAGAAGAGGAGGCTCCCAGATGACCTCAGAGCAACCTTCCAATATCTGAAGGGGCTACAAGAAAGCTGGGGCAGAGCTTTTATACACAGGTGTGTAGTGAGAGGACAAGGGGAAATGGTTTCAAACTTGAGGAGGGGAGATTTAGGTTGGACATGAGAAAGAAATTCTTTCCTGGGAGGGTGGTGAGACCCTGGCTCAGGTTGCCCAGAGAAGCTGTGGCTGCCCCATCCCTGGCAGTGTCTCAGGCCATGTGGGATGGGGCCTTGAGCAACCTGGGCTGGTGGGAGGTGTCCCTGCCCATGCAGGGGGGTTGGAACTAAATGACCTTTAAGGTCCCTTCCAACCCAAATCATTCTGTGATTCTATGGTTTTTCAGTGAGATATCTCAGTGCTTGTTCCTGCAAGCTGTTAAATGTTCTGGCCTTTATGCAACAAAATATTCAAGTGCATACTTAAACTTGGTTCTGTAGAAGTTGAGGAGCATCAGAAGGTAGTGATCTTACCTTCATGACCTTAAAAGCATCTTCACCCAACTGACCAAACCACATTGAAACCTTTACCATTGTGCTAATGTGGAAGGGGTTTTGTGAGAATCTGAGTGGTTCTATGCATGAAGCACAGAAGGAAACGTAGACACCAGCATCAGAGAAAAAATGCTACAGACAGCCCAGCAGATGTGCGAGGACCTGCTGCATCATCACAAGGAGCAAGCCACAAGGATGGCACCTCCTGTTACTGTCCAGCATGACCTGGGGCCTGGCAGCTTGACTTTCTACTGCACCTGGATAGTAGAAACAGTGAAGAAAAAAAAATATATATATATTGCTCCTGAACTTCCATATCTCTTTAATGACTTAAGCTTCCAGTGCAACAAAATTACCACTATAAAATGATACTGTGCTTTCTGTTCATGACAGGTTTTTAAGGAAGAGCAAAGCACGCTGATCTCCAGTAAATTTACTCCAATAAACAACTTTTCTTCTCCTTCTCTTCCTCCTCTTCCTTTTCTTCTCCTTCTTCTTCTTCCTTTTCCTCTTCTTTCTTATTTTTGTTCTTCTCTTTCTTACTTCCTTTTTTCTTTTTTCCTTAAGTGATATTAAGACTTGTGCTTCCCAAAAGAGCATTAATAAGGTTCTGGCCCTCATGGCAGTGTTAGATATGTGTAGAGCGCTGCCACCTCCTGGTCCCAGAGCAAGAGCCACCCATCCCTGTTCTAGTCCTGAAGCTGACTGCAGGAACTGGTGAGCTTGATGCAGATTCCCCTGTCACACACGAGCAGTGCAACATGCAAAGAATAACCTAAAGGCCCAAATGTGTAAGGCAGCCTCTGGATAGAAACCAGGTTCAGCTCAAATCTAACATCAATGTGCTATTTATATGCTATCTGTCCTTATAATCTTTCTAGGTGTATTTAACGAAATGATATTATTAAAGCACAAGACAAATGGAGCAGTTATTTGAAGTAATAAAATCCAGTTTACTTTATTGAACATGTATACATACTTATATATCTTATGTAAAGTTATACATTATATGAAGAGACTGTCCACAGCCATACATGAGTATTTTTTAAAAACACACCAAAGACTTACACGATTCAGAAACACAGTATTTAATGCATAAACAAATGGGCATTTATGGTGTAAGATAAGCTGTTTAAGAGATGTCTGTATAAACTTAAAAGATAGCAATTAATATCTATCCCATATAAAAACAAGTATACCTTTCTAGATTATCTAATAACCTGTTCCTTAAAAGTTTGATATGCATGGATATGCTATTTTCCCCAGTTTTATTCTATTCAATACCCGCCCTGCAGATATTAAATGTTTCACCACATGCATCTTCTGTACAGTCAAATACAAACACCAAGGGATATCAACTGATGTCAGCAATGCACAACTGCACACAAATCCTGCCTACTGATTAGTAAAGCAATTATCATTTTAAGAGAGTTCAATAGGGCTCAACATACTGTAAAATTAGAAATCAGTCGATACCACAGCCATTATGTAGAACATCATTGATTGGGTGTACTAAATGCTGGCCTTGATAACAATTGATCACAATGAACCCTGCTCACAAAGGAGTCTGGAACACTAATTGAGGAGCCATCATTAAATAGAATAATAAATAGAGGAGGAGGAGGGTAGAGGAGAAATAGCTACAAAGTCCTTCCATTCTGCATAAAAACAACAAATAAACAAAGAGCCAGGAAAGCCTCTGTCTCTACTGTAAGTCCACTGACTTTTAAGGCTAGTTTTACAAACCTTTCCAAAACCAAATGAACCTGAGAATCCCTCATAGATCATCATCATGATGACCAAGGGCAGGACAAGGGGTAGTGGATGCAAGCTGGAGCATAGGAGGTTCTGTGTAAACGAAAGAAAAAGCTTTTTCACTGTGAAGGTGAGGGAGCACTGGCACAGGCTGCCCAGGGAGGTTGTGGAGTCTCCTTCCCTGGAGGCATTCAAACTCCACCTGGATGTGTTCCTGTGTGACCTGATGTAGGTGATCCTGCCCTGGCAGGGGGTTGGACTCTATGATCTCTCAAGGTCCCTTCCGACCCCTAACACTCTGTGAATTCCATGTGATTTTTGTGATCTCCAAAACCTGTGCCACAGCTGGGAAACAAGTCCAATAGAGCTTGCACAATAGAGCTTGAGGTATTTCACCTCAGCACAAATATTTCCATAAGCAAACGTGTCAGAAAGGCTAGAAAACCCAGAGGTTCCAACCATAACACATCTGTGACCTGTTTCCATTGGCCTCAAATCAGGCCTCAAACTGCACACATTACCAAAATATATTCCTTAGGGTATCTTGAGGCTAAAAATAAACCCACCAGGTAAAGAGCTTCCCAGGCTTCTTTCCTCATTTCCATTCAGGGCAAGCTGCACAAGGCAGAGTTTGGGTAAAATGCTGGGACTTTGAGTTGGGCACCAAGTGCTTGCTGTTCTCACTACAGCTCAAGGAACCCCATGCTGGTACAAAACAAGTTCAGAATACCTCAGTTCCTATTCTGAAAACATCTTTTTCTCTGCAAGTCCCAGATGAGGAGCAAAGAGTACCAAGGTACTGAAGAAACTCCTCACAGCAAACCCAAGTGTCTACTGCCTTCAGGAGCATCCCAGGCTTGCTACCTCTGCTGAATTAAAAGATACAAATAAAAGCTCAGAGGTTAGACCCATACTTGATTTTGAAGCAACTAAAGGACAGAAATACTCGTGATTGGTTTTTTTAGAATCATAGAAACTTTCAGGCTGGAAAAGACCCTGGGGATCATCGAGTCCAACCATCATCCCTACTCTACAAAGTTTTCCCTAAACCATATCCCCCAACACCACATCTAAACGACCCCTAAACAAATCCAGGGGAGTTTTGCAGCAGGGAAGAGATGGCCTGGGGAACCCACACACAACAGAGGCTGCTGACACCTAGAACAAGCACCAGCTTTGCGGGTAAGTACACCATGACTCTAATCAAAGACCTGGTGTTTGGGGTATGCAGAGTTATTCCCACCTTTTCATGGTTTCCTGGAAAAGTGGGAGAAATAACAGGCATAAATACAACAGAATTTAGGGCAACTGCGTTAAAGGAAATGTTGAGACCGCTGAGCCAAGGCAGAGCTTGGTGTCACTGAGGAAATGCCACCAGATGGCATCCTTCGCACACCTCCGGTAACACAGGGATGTGCAGTAACACATCCTAGACCAGCAGAGTTAGGAAGCAGACTCCAAAGAGCAACTCCGAAGACAGAGAGGAAAGGATTTCAGATATTCCCAAGGAGAAGACACAGGTGTAGAAAAAGGCATTTGGAGTCAACAAGGACTGTAGCTATGTCTGTCAGTCTTAGTGTGCAGGTACCTTACAGTGAAAGATTATTAAACACTGTAGCAAACTCCAATTTAATTCTCATGTAGTACAAGAGGCCTCTAAGATGCTTATTCACTACTTTTTCTTAGGATCTGTAACATCTCTTGTTATAGTTAACTCATGTTTCTCACATCTGTGCTGTGCTAATGGACAGTGGGCACTCAGGGCATTCACACAGTGTTTGGGCATTTATATCTATACGCCCACAGATATAGAGGAAAAGGTGTGTGTATTTATACAAAAAAGAAACATCAAAACTTTTAGTCCTGTCTTGTATTCAAGCCACATAAGTCCTTGGAGGCCCAGGAAATTTAGAGAACCTGTCTTAAAAATGGGCTTAAATACATTATGGCAACAACAATCATTTACACAGAAACTCACTTTACACTGCTGTAACACTGCACAGTTACAGCCTTTTTCATGCTCCTTTACCCTTTTAGCAGAGCATCACAGTGTACTGTAAACACAAAGAGTGGCAGTGATCAAAAAACATCTCCTTAGTCCAGAAACAAAGGGGGGAAAAAAAAAACCAAAAAAAAAAAACCAGAAAACAAGCCAGATGTTGAAACTATTTCAGTCTGCACACAGACTGTTAAAGCATAAATAATCTTTACAAGTTCTACTGTCAACTAAGGAAAACTTGGGTAATAATAGTAAGAACATCCATAAAGAGGGCTCCTTTTCAAGCTCCAGTTTTTGGAAGCCTGCCTGAGGAAGGAGAGGCACATTAAACACAGTGACACAGCCTTCGTGGATTCTGAGAGCTGCCCTGGATTATTCAAGGCTTCAGGATTCAAAATATCGTGGACACTGCTCCAGCCCTCAGCCCAGTACAGAAGCAGGAAAGCACCCAAGTGACCTAAAGTCCCAGACCAGCCCAGGACTGACATTGCACACAAAAATTCTGCACTTATGCACCTTGGACATGCTGTGTGAGTTTTATTAAGAAAATAAATGGTGGAGTTTATTAAATATACCTGGGTTTCTCTCCACACAGCTGATCAAGTGATGTCTTCAAAAGTTAGCATAAGCAGCTATTTGGACTCTGACTCACCCACACAGCAAGAGGGCCTGATTTTATTCCCCCAATTCAATATATATTTATTTTCAGCTCATGGCCCACTGTCTGAGGCACTTCAGAAGTTCAGGATGAATGCACATAGGACTAGACTGGTTTACTTCAGTTTCATCAACACAATTCATTAGTGCCACAGCAATGGTTATCATCACTTAGATGCTTCATACATAGGTATTAGCCAGCAGCATCAAGTTACAAAGCAAGGCTCTGTCTTACAGTGTAGGTCTTTCCTACACTAATTAGCTGCATCAGAAGGCTAATTTTAATTGAAAAAGAGGCCACCCAGCCAATTAAAAGTGCAAGGCTCACTGGGTAAGGAGCTTAAGGGCAAACACATTAAACAGTAGACAACAGGGGAAGTTCTGTTCTTGAGGAAGAGAGCTTTAGGCTTCCCTAAGATGGTGATACATCTTATCTATATAGTTTGCACAGCTAGCAAATAAAAAAGTAAAAATATTACTTTCACTTAGATTTTTTTAAGGGTTCAGTTTGGGGGGTTTTGAAGACCTGAGCCACTGTAATATTCCTTCTATTCCATATAAACATACCTGTTGGCACATTTTAGCACAAGGCCATGTTACATTTGATCCTGCAAATGTACGGATTAAAAAAAGAGCTCAATCAGTTTAGAAGCCTCGTTCCTGCAACACCAGCAGAAGATAAACAGAGAGGAAGAGTAACACAAGTGTGAGTTCTTTGATTGTGAAAAATAATTTGCAGTTTGCCCTCTTAAAGCACCCACATCATTGTAGGAATATGTTCTTTTTACTGCTACCATGTCTTTCTGCTGAAAACAATCAATTCCTTCACAACTTCAGCACTGTATGGGCTGTGGACAACATCAGCTAAAAGTAATTGCCAAGGCCACTACTGATAAATTCAAATGGAATGCAGAATATCAAGAGAAAGAAAAGGTGGAGATGGAAGGTAGGTAAAGAAAGCACCACCAAAACCCAGAAGCATTTCTTCAAATCAGGGCAAAACAAAATAGTCTTTATTTCAAACCAGGTTCTTCTTTTTACCAGCAGCTAACAAAGCACACCTCATTCTTGTCACTGACAAGTTCTTGGGTTAATAGTTTGCTCTGAATTTCTCTATTCCATATGTAAGTACCTGCTTCACAGAGCTTTTAGCTTCTTTTGTCAAGACAGAAAAAAACCGAAAAACACGAGAGAAAATGTAGACAACCCCACCACTACTCCCTCAGCTCAACGGATGACACTTAATACTCATATATTCAGAGGTCTGAGCTGTACTTTGACAAGATTTGGTGTCATAACCATGATGATCACACATCCAAAGGCTCTTATGTTGGTGAGCTGGGGAAGTGTTGCAGGACAGGAAAAAAGGTACATCATCTCCTTCTATCTTACAGAAGCAGAGCACAAATAAGAAAGTCTCTGTTCCAACAGCTCTTATTTGTTTCTCTCTCTTTTTCTGTCTCCTGTTTTACATCTGAGCAGGAAGAAGGCACACACTTGTGTGGGAAGAATGCTCCCAACATTTAATCTCAACTCCTTGTACACAACTGCAGCCTCAGTAAGCAACTCCTGGGTATGCTGCACACAAGGAAAAACTCCAGGCTTTATGTACTTGGGCATACTGAAGAGACTTAAGAGTTATCAGGATAGTCTGTCATATATTTTCAAATTCCTATGCTGAGAAACTGAACAGTTTCAGACATGGAAGCACAGCTCACTACAGTCAGGAGCAAGCAGACTTCTTTCACAACAGGGGAGCCTGAAGCCATTTTCCTCTAGACACACACAGAGGACTGTCCTCCTCTGTGATGCCAGCACTCTCCCTACCCAGGCCAGCAGTAATGCTTTAAAAGGGCATTTTCTCCTACTCCTTACCGATGACACTAAAATCTGGACTGACTTCTCCACCAACTGAATTCACATACCTTCAGCAACTAAACTCGGGGAGGACTGGCCAGGTCACAGAAGAGGAGAGCTCAGTTCTTTGCCATGCAGCCTCAGGGTAGTTATCCTCTCTGTTAACCCTCTCTTGAATATTCCGTTCCTAGCCTCTCCAGGGCTGGGTGGTGTTATATCTGTGCACATTGTCTTTCTTGGAGGTGTATTGGGGCTCACCACAACAGGACCCTCATCTCTTCTGAGTCCTCAACCAAGCTTCTGTCAAGTGAACCTTATTGACTGCCCTGTTTTAAAGCAACTTGGTCAAAACAACACCTATTGGTGTGTGCTTCCTCAGAGGCATTCACATCATTACAGAAGCTGGATTCTTCCACGTGGCATCTGCTTAACAGGAGAGCAAATATTTTATGCTAACAAATACTACAGGTGGTGGAATTATTTCCACCTCAGCATCCTTAAATGCACTTGCTCTTTTTCTGGAGAGTGGGCTTGTCAGAGAGCATATCAACAGCCTTCACAGTAGCACAAGCAGGTGGCTCTTCAGAAATAATTACAGAGAATAACAGAGCTGACATCACAGGCTCTTTAGTTTGTCTAATGCAGACACAGAAAGGGATATAGCAAAATCAGACAACACAATATAATTTAAAAATACAATATACTTTTCCACACCATTGCCCTTGGACTTACCCCAGCATCACACACTCAGGCATTTAAGACTTACGTAACTATTTAAGCCTTCAGGACAAGACAAACAAAAAAAATTATACGGTATTTTAATGAACCTATGTAATTTTCTGACAATCTTCTCACTCAATATCAGAGAGAATTCCCTATTCAATAATTTGTGGTTTTCTTGCTGTGCCATGTGCAAAATATCTTACAAAGACAGAAGGAAAATATGTCAGTTTAAATGTAAAAAATAGTCCATATTCCAGTGGGGATCAGTCATGGAAAAATTAAATAACTATAATTTAACAATCATTTCCATGTCCCACAGATCCATTTTCTATTAATATCTGGCTGTACTTTTTCTGTTGCTCTTCCTTGAAAGACTCTTTGACCTTCTTTCTTTTCAGTCCCCCATCCCTGAAAGATACAAAACATCCTCGATGTCAAATGAGGGTCAAGGTAGTAAATGTTACAATATTTAGACCATGCAGTCAAAGCAGATTTCACCCTAAATGTTGGCTTTTGCAATAAAATGCTATATGATCTGTACTGCCAAGACTTAACACAGTGCCTTTCCTTCAATCCAGCATTTAAAAGGCAAATAATTTCTTTTCTCCAAATCCTACCTGGGGACTACATTCACCAGTCAGTTCCATTTCTCTTTTTATACTTTGTTAGTCTGTCTGTTCCAGTGGAACTGCTCAAGGAATAAGGTAATCTTTTCTAACTCAGGGTTGGTAAGGGTTATGGACTGCAGCTCAAGCTAAGCAAATCTGAAAGAAGTTTTAAGAGATCTCAGGATAACATTTCAGAGTACAAAACATCTAAATATAAATTTAATTCCACCTCAAAGGTGTTGCTTCTTACCAAGGAAGCACAGACATTCCTCCCTGAGCAGCAATGACAGCCTTGACTCTATTGGCAAAGTGAACAGCATCTTCTTCTTCCTTAAAAAAAAAAAAAAAATACAATAATTATTTGCTTTGCAACTTAAACATTTTCTCCATGTCTCATGTGAAGAAATACTTTTTATCAGAGAGCAGACACTTGGGTTTATACCAGGCTCACAAGCTAAATGTAACCTGCAGAACATTTCTAGTTAGTTGTGGGGAACACCACCTGGTTTGCCACCACTGGGTGCATTCAGGATCAGGGAATTATTCTGAGTTCACAAGAGTTTGCTTGTCCAAACTGCAGAGAACTGAAGATTGATGCATTACAGCAGCTTCCCCAGCAAGACTAGGGCAGGCAGTACCAAAAGAAGCTATTGCTGGATCAAAGGCTTTGATTACTTTGTGTGCATCAGGTTGGTATTCAGGGGCAATGGGCTGAGGGACTGTGCCCAATTGTGGGGTAAAGATGCCGGGCAAAGGATTAGCTGGATATTGTTCAAGGCTGAGAAACAAGGAAATGGGAGGAAGCTGTGCAGATGGAGGCAGAGGGGGCAGGACAAAAAGTAGAAGCACCCCAGTATGGAGTGAAGACAAGGCCTGAATCTATACATCACTTCTGAAGTAAAGAAAGGGGAGGTCAGTGCCAGGCTGAGGGGCAGGAGTCCTGCAGCATAAAACCACATTTTAACATCTCTTCTAGTCACTGGGAGCAGAAGAAAGCAAGGCAGCTGCACACAAGTAAGGAAGCTCTTTGGGAGCAACATGACACATGGTGCAGAACTGTCTGAATTTCTGCAAGGGTGGTTTTTATTGGAAGATAAGTAACCCACAGACATCCATGCTCACTTAATTTCTAAGTGTTGCCTTCTGGCATTTTTCCATTAAGTTGTCAATAAATATTCAAACACATCATGGCGACACACTGCATGTAGTAAGACAGACTCTCTCCCAGACATTTTACAATTTTCAAAATCTATAGAAGAGTGAAGTACCTCTTTGACCATTGGTGGGAGGTACCACACGTTACAGACAATAGCCCAGCTGGTTATGAGATTAAAAACGTAAGTCATCATGGAGTACTTTGTGCTGTTCCAGAATGCATCTGCAAAGCGTGGGTCATACTGGAATACAAGAAGAATAAATGAAAGCTTATGATCTGCTACCTTTGTTTAAATCACATCAGCTGCTCTTTTTTGGCCCTGAAGGCACAGTTCAACTAATTAAGTCAGGGGCAACTCTCATCACATCTCCTAAAAGCACTAGTAAAAGCTCCCCTTTCAACATTTATTACACAAGTTTGTAACAGTTAAACTTTACAAGCAATGCAGGATCCCAACCTGTGACAGACCCATTGCAGCATAACACAACTGTAACCAACTAGATCTACTCAAAGTGTAAAGACCTGTCTTCTACAGATAATGCTGACTGCAAAGGTTCCCTTGAAAACAGTCACACCAATTTTAACAATTTCCTTAAGATTAAGCAATATCACAGTTCCAGAAAATTCAACTATCATATCTAGAGCTAAGGTGACTTGAGCAAAGCTACTCGGAAAGCCTTGGAAGTGCCAAGAAAAATGCCTTCATCCCCAGAGCATACAGGAAGCTATGGCAGTAAGAGCAGGCAGAACAGAACACAGCCTAGTAATAGCAACTGTACTTTCCAAAATTCTCCCAACCACTTGTAAATAAATTCATTGTAACACTTCCCATACTGCACTGTACTGCAAGACACTGCACACCATGAAAAAACACCATTTTCTGAGGGCTTATTCAGTACCCTGTTCACACAAAACAACACCTTTTGTGAGGTTTGCACATGAACAGCTTCTCTGAGAAGTTTCTTCACGTAATCCTCCCATGTTTAGAAAACTGCAGATATCTTACCTTGATAGCTACTGGGTAGATGGTCCCTCCTACCTCAAAGCTCCCCTTCTTAAACATCATCACTGATGTGTTGTTTATGCAGGTACCTGGTCAGAATTAAAACAGATTAAGAGTTTAATCCACTCTAAGAAAAGTATCAGCAAACAAATACTTAACAGTCTTAAGGAGACTTAAGTTGCTAAAGGAGAAAGTAAGCTTTAATGCTGAAACAATCCTTGTTCTCTCTTGCATTATACTGTACCCAAAAGAAAACACTGTCATAAAACTATTTTAAAAATATTAGAATCTGACTTTCAGTATCTCACAAGAGCTAATAATTAATTCTACAGACTGAACACAAACACCCCACTTGTAAAGACCGGATATGATAAGATGCACTGAATGGGAAGTAAAATGAGCAATACAATCAATATAGTTGTTTCCTACCTTCTGGGAAAATTAAAATGGGTAATTTGTCTTTATCTGCAATGTGTTCTCTAATTCTGCAGAGAGAAAATAAAAATGTCAGTGTATACTTCATTTTCAGAAAAGACTCATATTTGTATTTGGTCAAGAATCTAAATATCCATTACACAGGACAAGAAAAGCCTTTGCCCAATTTCCCTGGCCAGTCAGTAGGCTCAGCTGGGGTTCATGATAGTTCCAGACCTTTATCTCAGAAGTTCCCTCTTGCTAATGGCAAAAGTAGGTTTTCTACAAAGCTGTCTACAGTTTTATTTCACCATTTAAACCCAATTAACACGGAGCCAACGACAAGGGGTACCGGAAGGATGTAGAAATCACTTTCCATTTATCTTCCACAGGTTCCAGCACAAGCTTTCCTTCTGACTGAAATTTATTCCATATTTTAAAAATTTCATGCCTTCTAGCTTCATTACATGGGTGTTACATGCATCTGATGATTTGCTGCATCTGGTTAAGAGTTGGTCCTCTGTTTTACTACTTCTGCTGCATCACTTAGAAACAAATGTATTACCACTAAGCAGATTACTGACACCAAAAATCTGTTGTTTTCCAAGACATCTGTCTTTCCTATGGCTCAAAAGCATGTATTTCTTTTCCAGTCTGCATTAAAGAACAAAAGCAAAACATCAGATACTGAAAAAAGGACAGAATGATCCAGCACAGACCTTTTCTATTTTCTAAGGACAAACTGCCATAAATGCTCAGTAAATGTTAAGCTGCATGCAATCTTCATGAAGATTTAGGATGACTAAGAAAAGTTTCTGTAAACATCTGAGAATACAAGAACTGCCATACTGAGTCAATGCTGCTCATGCCTTAAAGCCCAACATATTGTCTGCCATGAATCAATACTGAAGGTCTGGAGAGCTGATGAGCTTTAAGCAGAATAAACATATTATAATACTTCTCCAGGATGCTCATCCAGCTTCTAGAACCTAGGTGGTACCTTGGTAATTTTAGTTTTTATTTCCTACCATCAGCCTCCCATTATCCCTGTATTCACAGAAGATACGATCAGCTTCAGTGCCCGGAGCTGACAATAAAAAATGTACCAGGGGAAGGCATGAACTGGGAGATGTGCTGACATATCTGTCCTGATCAGCCTCCAAACTCAATGAAAAGGCACCTGCTTGTGGCAGACAGAATAACTGTAGCAATGTGGAAATTCCTAGAGATTACAGACCGAAAGTTCTGTAAGTGGTTGGTACACCCTGCACATTCATTGATACAGCAGTTCCAAGCCTGACACTGACTGCAACCTCCAGCTGCCCAAAGAGAGACACAGGGTAAGAACAGTCTAAATGCACACTTGTGAGTTCACAATTACTAGGCCTGATGGGACAATTAAGCACAAACCTTACCACCTTACTTTTTCCTCACCAGATGACGGTCTTTCATTTCTGAGCGTTCAAACAAAACATGCTGACTGGTTTGCATGCAACATTTTTGAATAACCCCCAGAAACCCTCCATGTACCTGGCCAACCTGCAAGCCCAAAAGAAACAGGTTACTATGGAAAAAACCCCACACGCATAAATGATAAAATTCTGAATGCATGTTTCTGAGCTCCTTCCCAAATCATACCAATCCTCTCAGTCAAAAGCATGCACACACCTGCTTGTGTTTATTGTTTTGCATTCCTGAGCGGAAGTTTGAATGCTATCAAATCCCAGTCTTTCTACCAAAGTTAATCCTCTTACCCAACACTGCATCTATGGGTATCTCAACATTACCCATATTTACCGTCTCTCTTGTTCATACCAAAGAATAGCATCCATCACTGGCCAGGAGCAGAACATCCAATGGAGATGTGTGGTTAGCTACACAGATGCCTCCTTTCTGTGGTCTGTTTTCCCTGCAGTGACAACCATTATAGTAATTACTCAATGTTAATTCTCCAGGCCCCACCAGATGAGCCATCCAGTGAGCATACCCACAACTGAGACTCTCAGTGACAAAGGTATTTCAGGCACAGCTCATCTACAGATCCATAGAAAGTAGAATGCAATACATTTTAAAATGTTAAAGTTAGTATGATACATGTTAAAACCTCCGTCAGTACACTACAGCAGATAACTCATCTTTCCTCATTCATTCAAGAGTCCCTTCAGATACTCCAGATACACCAAAGCCAGTTTCCTTTTAGCTGAGGAAACAAGACTTCATTGGAGCAGGCATTTTAGTTGCCTCCATTACTTTTCACAGAGGTATATGTCAGATTACTTGGACACTAAAACTCTAAACGTAAAGACACTAGAGCATGATTTTGACTGTTTTCTAAAGCACAAACATATTTCAGAAGCCTTCATTACATAAATCTTCACTACCAAGCAAGCAAGATATCACAGATCACATTGAAAATACTACCTGTAACTTAGCTTAGGAGAGCTCATTAAGGATTAGTTACCAAACAAATCAGCTATTAGAGCAGTCAGACATCTCATGGCAATGCTCTTGCATGTGTCTATAACACGTTCATGGCAAACATTGAGAAAAATGTCTAAACTTATATTTAATCAAGAAGACAGTCTTGCTCCACCCTTGCATACCCTGACAGTACACAACAGAAAACACAGCCAGGCACACAAGCATCTTGACAGTCCAGCTGATCTAAACAGCTTCTTGGCTCTCATGGCACCATCACAGCATCTCTGCAGCAGTGGAATAAGAATTCCACTTGAGACATTGAGTACTGTAAGAAATCAAAATCAAAGCAACCACTCACCTGTTGTGGAAGTTAACCTGGCCGCTCAGGCACCGAATACCTAATGTGGCACATGTCATCTGAACCTGGTTGCTCAGCCAACATTTAACCCTGAGAGAAGTGAAGCCACACAGACATGAACAGTTCCATGCAGTCACTCAGGTAACAGTGGAATGTAAACTCCCCAGGTGATTCCCAGCAGCTGTTATTGCACAGACCCAATTGCACTAACAAAGCCATGCAGGAGGGGTCACCAGGTATCAAAGATATTTTTGGTTCATTCTTCTACTGTAAGCGATTCTAAACCCATCAGATTCAAAACAGAGAAGTTACTAGCCAGGGGGTTGTTTTACTGATTTTTATCTCAAAATAATTACATAAAATACTTATCTAGTGAATAGTATTTGAGGTTTTGTTGCACAAACAGGAAATAGCTATCTTACAGCATCAGTGCTCATGACAAATTATTTATTTGCCCTTTTCTGATTCAAGTAGAAGATGCTATCTAATTTATACTTGGAGATGTGCTCCTGCCAGCATCAATCTGGATTATATGGAATGTCCACTTCCAGATGCAATTGCCAGACTCTGTCTTATAGTGCTCTATAAGTTTACAGCAGAGGAGAAAAAAAAAAAAAAAAAAAGAATAAAAAATCATCCCCACAATAATCCTTATTAATCCTCCAGACTCAAGCAGATTTATTTGAGTGTGCTCTCAAGCAGAACACACTAATTCAAATCCTTAAAGAATAGAAATAAAATTTTTTTAAAAAATCAAAGAGAAAAAGAGAAAGAAAAAAGAGAAAGAAAAAAGAGAAAGAAAAAAGAGAAAGGGAAAGGAAAAGAAAAAGGAAAAGGAAAAGGAAAAATTATAAAATGTAAAAACACAAAAATGTAACACAAAAAATTAAAAATAATAAAAATAAATAAAAATAAAAAATAAAAATAAAAAATAAAAATAAAAAAGTAAAAAGTAAAAATAATAAAAATAATAAAACTAAAATAAAAATAAAAATAATAAAAATAATAAAAATAAAATACAAATAAAATACAAATAAAATAAAAATAAAATAAAAATTAAATAAAAATAAAATAAAAATAAAATAAAAAAAAATAAAATAAAAATTAAAAAATTAAAAATATATTAAAAATAAAATAAAAACTAAAACTAAAAATAAACTTAAAATTAAAAAATAAAATTAAAAAAATTTTTAAAATAAAATTAAAAAATAAAATTAAAAAATAAATGAGCTCTCAAACACTTACCTGCCATTTGGAAACTGTCCTACTACTGTAGTGGCCAAGACCAGCAAAAACATGATGAAAACAGCGAAGCAGACACTACAAAGTAAAATAATCTTAATTAAATCTAAAAGGCAAAACTGGAAGAGCAAGCAAGGAAATTTTTGTACTGTACCCTTTGCTTCTATGCACCCTTTGGTCCACTTCACAGTGCTTCCCTCCACCACTGGTAGCATCCAACAAGCAACACAAACAAAAACAGTTTGGGCCAAGAGGATACTGTGAGAATGTTCTCACTCAATTAATCCTGCACTGAGTACAAATCCTTGTTCTGCCTGGAGTTTGTCTTCCAAAAAGCAGCACACCTTGGTTAGAAGCCAGGGTGTTCAGAGGGCAGCAAGCAGTGGCCTCTGGTCTTTAATGCAGGTGAGATTTCTCAGTGCCCAAAGGGATCAGTGATTTAATTTTTAAAAACCTCTCCAGAAATCTGAGCATTTCCACTCCAAGCAGCAAGCTACTACATAATTGTGAAAATTCAATGTCATTGGTTGCTGATAGCTGAGCAAAACCAAAAGTGAATCCATTTCCACTTCAGTGTTGTCTTCTTCTATGTTTAATTTAAGTTTAGAGACAGTTCTGCTGTGGGACTGACTGGTATGATGCCCCTCTATGCCTTGCAGCTATGTTCTGAATACACTGTCCTGCCACCACAGGAATATGAAATTTTCAAAGCTCCTGCTCTTTACAAGAAGACATGAAAATTTGTAACTGGTTAGTCAATATAGTGTCAATATATTAAAAGGTTGATTTTGCTTAAAAGAAAATTTACAAACTCTTTAATACAGTCTGAGTGGATGTGGGTTTTTTCCTCATCTATCCCTGTGGTCCCAGAAATTTCCTTTTGCTTCAAATCCCAACTGTTTAGCACACAGTCTCCCTGTCTCTTATTCAGCCAGGTAGAGCCTGAGCTTTTCAGTTGAAACAGTTGTTACTTTACATAACAAAAAGTCTCCAGATCATTTGTATAGAGTTTTGATGGATTTTACAAAACATAGAAAACACAAGAGATTTACATTTTCAGCACCTCTTTTTTTCTTTTTGGAGATATAGGAGTTTCAATGGCATCCTGGAAAACAAAGCCAGACCATGTTCTCCCTTCTGCACCAGTCAATAGTGTATTATTCTACATCTTTTGGAAAAAGCACTATGAAAAACCAATCTCAGCAGATTCCATGTGGCTCACCGAAAAGGCATCAGGAGGCAATAACGAAATAGGATCCCAACAACCCACACAGCACTCAGCTGCCAGCTGACGTGGTGGAAGTTGGCATTTGTTCTGCTGAGAAGATTCCAGGACACCAGCTCCTCCGAGGAGAACCGCTGGGTGACTTCATCTTCTGCAACTGCCTCACACCCCTTCTTGGAGAAGTACATAACGTCAGCAAAGCTGAAGCATCCTTGGCGCTGACCACCAATCTCCTCTTCCATGGAGGTTTCTTCCCTCTGGATGATCCCTGCATGAGAAAACAAGTTTTCCTTCCACACAGACAAAATGGATTCCAAATAAAACACACAAGCTCTTTAGAAATAGCTCTCTTCCTATTCTGAATGCCATAATTACATTGTTATGCTTCATTTATGTACTGGCATTTACTTCCACAAGTTACCTCTCTAATCCTATGCCATATAACAGCACTAAATTGATGCAGAAAGGAGAAAAGCAGTCAGAGTGTGCTGCAAAAAAACAAAAAAAAAAACAAAAAACCCCAACAACAACTTGAGCGCAACACCTACTTTGTTGTCACTTAACAAATAACATATGAAACAAACACCTACAAATGTCAAGATTGCAGACCCCTCCTGGTGCCTTGACTCAAATTCAGGCAGTATTTGTGCAGTTATTGTTCTTGCTGCTGTTGGTTAGTTTTGCTTTTTCCCATCTGTAACAAACCTTCCTTTGGTTTTTTTCGTCAGAATCTTCTTGCTTCCCCCATCCCTTCTCCTTTAAGAGTCACTTCACTACCAAGAACCTTCCAAGTGTTTGGATTTTCCCCAAGACACACATAGTGTAACACAGAAACATTCTGCAGGAGGAATGCCATGTTCACACTCCTTACCTCTAAGGATAAGGGGGGCAGGATGCTGGAAGCCTTTTAGGACAACTACCCAGCAAATCTCAGTGGTGTTTGCTGAGGTCACTCAGCCCTTATCTGCCTGGTTACAGTGACTAAAACTGTATTGATTCATACCAGCTAACACCTGGATTTTTTTTGGTCTTTTTTTTTAGGGGGGTGATGGTAGTAGATAATATTAAATACAAATTATGCAAAATACATTTAATTTATCTTAAGAAACATACTATCCTCCATCAGAATCATTAAATTTTCTTCCATCTGTTCTTCAATGTCCAGGAAATCAGACCTGAAATTCCTTAGCTGACAAGCCAAACATTTCTGATATCACTACAAGTAAAGCAATTATATGAGAACGTAACCCAGTTCTCTGTGTGAAATAAGAAAGGAAAAATATTTCAGAAGGAGGAAAAAAAACCCAAACAACAAAAAAACCCCAAACAACTCCTCTCTCATTTTTTTATCCCAATGCCTACATAAGAGTGTAAATTTTTGATTGTGATCTTTGGGGTAGTGTAGCTCTTTTATTGGAGAAATCCTGGCATTTTGCATGCTAGGGGTTAGAAGAAACAAGAGGATGCATACAGGGCAGTGTCAGGGCAAAGAATACTCATTCTTAAATGACTAAAAATGAGCTGATGTAGATGGAGTAAAAAGAGCTGATGGAGTCAGAAGGTACAACACACTGAGGAAAATGGGGACAGCTTCCCAAATGCTTATCCGAAGTGTCCTGCTAACCCCATTAGTCTCTAACACCTTTTATTCAGAAGGTTCATTCACAGATTACCTTGCTTATAACCTACCTAAGTTCTCTTTTGCAAGTTTGTAATTTCAGCAGGTATTTGCCCAAACTCCATTAGGCCATTCTAGTTTTCTTACTTAACATCAGATCCCATATACATTTTGGTTTATTCTTTTATAGATAAGGTACTAAAATAGTCATCTTTTTACAAATCTCATAGTGCCATATCACCTTCATCCAGAGATCTTACCAGTGGAGATTAAATTTTCAAGTGCCAGCACCTTCTGTTTTTTTACTCCTTCCTCAATCTGCAGGGTGGCCCACTGTTCCCAAAACAAGAAAAGTAGACATTGATGGTTTTCATTTCAACATTTCCTAGCATCTTGTATTCACTTTAGGTGAACTGTGTCTGAGCCTTTTTTATTGAAGCCAGGTCTTAGATTTCATTTTTCAAGTTCAGCCTGAACGCTGTCCTGCATGTCTCTTGTTTTATTTGTCACATAGATTACCTTTTGCTATCTTCAGGAAATATAGTTTGGCTCAAACTTCTTTACACCACACAGTCAGTTGGGTTTTTTTTGTTTGGTTTTTTATTTTCATGAGTGGTTTTGGTTTGGTTTTGGTTTTGGTTTTTTTGTCTTTCTTTGGTTGTTTTTAAAAAACAAACCTCAAAACACCCACAAGTTACAGTGCTGCTTAAGAAGACTCTGATGTCCATGGGTCCAAAATTCATTCTTCTCCAGTTATCTTCAGACATCAGAGAGATACAAGATACAATCACTGACATTACAGACATGCTGGAAAAGATATATCTAAAATTGATTTTAAAGCATAAAAGATTATCTCAGCTCTAGGGCATACATGCAGTTTTTGTTAAAAGACAGAGGAGGGACAATTTCATATCCATAGTGTTCTGAAAGTAGAAGTTTTTGTAATGACCTTTCACTCCTCCATCACCAAAATCAAACATACCAATATGTCTAATTTTTGAAGTTCTCATTATTTTGAATGTTGTCATCATACATATATAGACATACAAATAGTAGCTCTTGCAAGGACTAGATCTTCCTGTACCTACATCCAGAATCTGTCCTAACAAAGGACACAGGATGTTTGTAGGCTCTGCTACGGAACCAATGACCCACTAAGGAACCAATGACCCACCCAACATACATCCTCACTCATTACTGAGGCTTTCCACCTACAACAGGTAAGGATACATCCTTCTGCTTCAGGATGCTCTTGCTAAACAAATTATTTCCCTCTTACTGGTACATGCAGGCATTTAAGTCACTATGAAGCTTGATCTCAAATAGTCTTCACCATATCACAACCTTTTGCATATGTCAACATCAACTGGCTTTTTGCCATCCTTAAGTTTTGTGTGCTGCTGACCAGCTTCTTCTGTAGCTATTTAAGTTTGAATCAATAACAAAAAGGGGACACTTTATCACAGTAAAATTAGCATATCTTAGTTACCCTTAGTTGACTTTTTTAAACTGCCATCTTAAAAGAAAACAAAAAAAGAGAAAGCAGAGCAGGCATTGATATGAAATTGTAAATTCCATGCAAAACATCTGTAGTAGCACCATAGGAAAAATATAATGCAGATCTTCACCTTATCTATACTTTCCAGTTGTTCCCTAGGAAAAGTAAACTGGCACACCATCTGTCTCAATCTTTTGCAGTACATGGAGAGTCATTCAGAAGTGGAGAACCAGGGAATGCCATGAAAGAGGCAGCACACACACTGAGAAATGAAAGAACATACTGCACAGGAACAGTACAAAAGAGAGTAAAGGCAGATATGTGTCAAACTCCTTATAATATATTGCTGTTCTCCACCACCCCTGCCCCCCACCCCCCCCCCACCCAAATAGCTGCATGGCATGAAGGAGGAAAAAAAGAAAAATCACCTAGCTTGACAAATAAAGCCCTTTGCCTTACTCTCTGCTTTCCTGTCCACCACCCTTATCTTGTCTACCACAGTCCTCCTAGATGAATATGTGCTTGCCCATTGGCAAGTACTGCCAAAAATGTGCTTGCTCATCCTGTCTTGAAGGATTTGCCTCAAGGAGGCTGGCTTTTTAATACCAAGTAGAAAAAGGGTGGTAATCACTGCCCAAGGTGACTCACAAAAATGTGTTAACTAATTCAAATGAGCGAGACAAGTTAAAGCCAAACAAAAATAAATAAAGCTGACTAATAAAGCATAAAGTCCTGCCAGGCTGTTCCCTAGTGTCTCATAGCACAGAGGAACAAAGCGCAGAAAATGGCAGCTTGACTATTTAAATAGTCAGTCAAAGCTAACAAGGCAAGGTTAGAAAAGCTTTCAATAGGCTACACAGGGCTTATCAGCTTGGAAAAGAGCTGTCCGAGACAGATTGTGATGGAGTTCTAAAATTCTGGAGTGGCACAGACCAGGTATATTATCTCCTAACACAAGAAATGGGGAGCATCATATGAAAGTATTGCGCAGATATTTCCACAAAGCACAGTTAAGCTGTGAAGTTCATTGTCCAGGACACAGCACAGATAACTGAAATTGGAGCAGTTACATAAAAAAACTGGATTAACACCAACATGGGACAAAAAACATCTCCTAAATCAGGAATCCACATGGGAGGTTGAAGCAACAAGTAGGTGGGAGGGTGTTCATGGCTATACAATCACATAGCTCTTAGACTTTTCATCAAGCAGCTAAGCTGACACCTGTCAAAGCCAGGCTGTCTGTCTGGGTTGAAAGCTGGACTGACCCAGCAGAATAGTTTCTGTGTTCTGCATTCAGTGGCATCTGTACGTTTAATTTATTTTTAAAATATGAATCACGACTTTGTGATCACATTTGTTTTGCACAATATTGAGACAGAGCTGTCATGCTGGTCTTTGTTGCAAAACAGTAATGAAAGGATGTTGTAAATACCTTGCCAAAATACAGATGTTGCAACTAGCACAGAATTTAAGTGGTAAATGGAGCAACTTCATTCCTAAGTTTGCTGACTGAATGAGGACTCAGGTGTTGTGCTTTCCTCCCTCCCAGTTCTGAAATGATGAGGACACCAGGAGGCCAAATATCCAGCAGGTGATCCCATCGGGAATATTGAAGACTTGACAGCTTAACTCCAACAGCTCATTTGTTTGAAGCTTCCTCTAATTACATTTGGAACAAAACAAGGGTGACTAATGCATCATTAGATTAATTTCTTTCTTAATAGTATATGGTATGAAATTTTATACAACATGGAATGTTCATTTTTTTAAAATCTCATCACTTCTGGTTTTTTTCTCCCTTTTTCCTTTTAAGTACACCTTGGTGTGTTGTTCAGTATTCCACTTTGCTGTAGTGGAATAATTCAGTTTTGCACTTCTTCCTCTACATTACCATGTCTTGCTACCTCTTCACCCATGCTCTTATAGAAGCTTTTTATAATCACTCATTACACTGGCTTCCTAAAAATCTTCTTCTTAGCTTTGTTCTCATGTGTTACAAATGCTTTGGGACAATTACTCCAGGTAAAGCTTTCTAATACAATTAGAAAGAGAAGGTTAGAAGGTTTTTAGTGCAAGCTGAAAATCACCAAGAACAAGCACTGTTCATCCAACAGTCATTTCTGTCGGGATGCATTTCCTCTGACATCCCAAACAAGAAGCCAAACCGAATGATCTGGGGATCATTTCATGTGCCCGAAAGGATGTGCAAGCAATGACTCTCCACAATCAGGTGGTAAAAATCAGTCTCAGGTCTCCTGGCTGCCCTATTGAAGGGAGGTGGAATAGACTGGGAACATTCCCAAACATTTGATAAGTACAAAAGAACAACACAATTGATGCAGTGGCTAGCTCAGGATAATCATACATTTGAAATCACAGCAGAGAGCATCTTCCCCTACCTCAAGTGTCTGCAACATCTGCCTGTAGTCCAGTGGTAGTTTACAATATATTATCTACCTTAATGTCCAAGTGAGCTATAAATTCAAACAATAGCCAGTTATTAGCTGACTTATGTGTTTCCTAAACATTTCTCAAGAAACAACAATACTTCAATTTCATAAAGAAGTTCAGATCTCATAAAAATTCAGAAGATCTTTGGCAGATAGAATTACAGCTGTTTAACATATTTATTAGATTCTCCACAGGACAGAGAGAAAATGGTGTAGTTTTCATTTTAGCAAAAGCATTTTCTTTTGCAGCTGCAACACTAAAGAACTGGAATAATGTCCCTAGCACATTTTTGCTTTCTCCAAAGTTTCATCACTTTCACCAAACCCCATTATAGCCAACCAAATACAAAGTTTAGAGAAAGCACACTACTTCAACAAATAAAAGCTTTGAAGCATATGGTAAACAATAATACTACTGGAAACCAAACCAAATTCAGCTTTATCTTTTCCAGAAATATTTTAAGGATAAAACGAGTGGCAATAATGGCAATTATGGGCTAACAGTTATGCAGTTTAGAAATTAATTTAGAAAAAAAGCAAAACCCACACAAAACAAACCAAACAAAAAAAAAACCTCAAAACAAAAACACAAAACCAAAAAAACAACCAACCAAAAAAAAACCCCACAAACAAAACTAATCACCTGCCCCAAATTTTCAAGCCTTGCATCTGGCTTTCATAAAAAGGTTCATTTTGTTTCTAAAAAACAAATATCTAGATTCCTTGATGGAGAAGCAGCAAAGGGTATGAAGTATTTCCATACACAGGTTACACCTTGCCCATTTGTTCCAGTCACTGTTCATGCTTCTAAAACACTTCAGTGAGGTCAGGAAATCAAAATGACCAATGATATGCAACCATTACTTATTGCTTACTAGCAGATCTGGGCTTTATCCTAAACACCTAGAGTCCCCAGCAAATTTAGCAAGGGCTAAAGGTCTGTTTTCTTTGGGAAAAAAACAACTTTGAAAAAAAAATATACTTGACTTTTAAGTCCTTCATTTCAATCTCCTCTCTTCTTTTTCTCAAAATTACAAAACATGGAGGAAAATAATTCCCACACCCCATGCCTCCCCTCCCCCATGTCCCACTTTGCACAGTCACTTAAACCTGTGAGAAGCAAATATAAAGTGCTCCCCAGGGAGAAGTTTTCTATTCATTTTGCTGGTCTACATAACAGAGTAAATCAAGTGCAACACAATGGAGAATCCACTCATAGTGCTCAAGGTTGCATAAAACATCAGCCAGGGCTTTGATACTTCCTAGAGCACGGATATTTCTGCACTCCAGTTGGCAGTGAGCTAACACATGACTAAGCAGCTGCTCTTAGCATTTCCAGCCTTTCTATCCAGTTAGGGATCCTATGTCACCATCCAAGATAGCACCAAGAACCACGGATGGTCTTTGTGCAGCACCCCATTAGCAAGATCTCGGGGAGATGATGTCCCAGCTAGAAACAGGACAACACTTCACTCGGCTACCGATGTCAAGATCACTTTTTGAATGAAGGGTACATATAAGCCTGCTTTAAATCTCACTGCATCCCAAGCAGCAGTTTCAACCATGCTGTGGTGAATGAGCCCCAGGACTCCCAGAAGAGGCTCACCAATGGCATGCACCAGCTTCAGTCAGCTTCCCAGCCCTGCCCTTACATCTGAAGAGCCAAATGGGCCACATCACAATGAAAGGGAACATAATATTCCCTCCATCCTCTCTCCCTCTCATTTCCCATCAAGATAGTGCTTTGTTACTCTTTTGGTACAATGAGAAGTGTATCAACAATACTTCAAAGAAAACAGCTGCAATTTATCATAAAATGAAACCAGAAGAAGCTCCTTTTTGCCTACTGGATAGTTGGGGAATGACTTTCAACTAAAGAACAAAACAAGCCAGCCTGAACTGCAGTACATGAAGATGTGCTCTTCCTGTTACTAGCTGCTGCAGCAACGGGGAACTAAGCATAAAAGCCTATATCTGATCTCACAACAGTTACCTTAATTACTTCTTTTTTTGATAAATTAATTCTCCACACTGCAAACAAAAATTTAGCATCCTGCTAACCTGCTACAAAAACTATGAAAAGAAAAATGTGTAAGGTGCTTTTTCCAAAGAAAAGTGCCTTATACTAAGCACACATTAAGTGGGTCAAAGGTCCTTCAAAGTTGGGAAATGCACAGATAAAAAGATACAGAAATTATCCTAATGGCTGAGAACTTCAGCAGCAATGCTGTCCAAAGACCTCCTCAGGTCTGTGTTTGATATAAGAGTGCCTGATGAAATCCGTTCCAAATACAAGTGCCACAAGCTTCTCACTCAGTACCAATAAGAATTTAATTAGCATATCCCTGGCTGATAAAAAAAGTATAATAAAAGCCAACACTATACACTACATATCAACACTGCAGGCAGTCATTTCCCACTGAAATCTGAAAAAACAAATAACCCCTACAGTCTGCAGCCATGTCTACAATGCTAAATGATGTTCATAGAGCTGAAGACAAGCCTGGCCCAAGAGCTCTTAATCAGTAATAAAAAAGAAGGACAGAAGAATTTTAAGTCAGAATTGGAAACTGTTCAGGATACTAAGTTTATCACATTGCTCCAGACATGTCCTTCTGCACAAGTAGTTAGCTCTAACAGCTTAATAATAGTAATAACAACAATACTAGTAATAATTTTTTTGTTGCAAGAAGAAAGTAATCTAACAAAAAGCAGGTTTATGCCAGAAAGACAAAGTTTATCTGTTGGTTAACAGAAAACAAAATGGTTCAATATGATGAATTCAGAGCACCTACTTTTGGCCACGGATATATATGAAAAGTCAGACTTGAAAAATTAAATGCAATTCTGGTTTATTAAAAGCCCCAGAAAGTTTTACTGGTACCAGCAGAATCAGGATCTTAGCTCTAATTTGATAAGTTCTAGAAAAATAACACCTTTAGAAAGCTGCATGGATTCTTCAAGTCCCATACAATACAACTTGTGACTGATGGATCTTCCAAATTTATAAGTGGAAGAAGCAAACACACAGAGTTAGTATTCTTACCTAAAACAGTACTCACTAATACCATGTAATTAAAATAAGACAAATAACCCCACTGAAACTGATGTACATCGAAAATATATGTTCTTGTTACTTCAGAACTCTCACAAACACAACTTTTTTTAATATATAAGTTGTCAGAAGCATAGCATTAATTATTTTAACCAGCTTGAACTAGAAGCAATAGATCACGGAATCTCTACTTTAACTCAAGAAAACCTGAAACTGGTACCAGATTTTAACCTAGCACATATCTAGATACCATTAAAGACATCACTCAAAAACAAACATGCAAGTTAAGCCTGCAAACAGTGCACCCAAATTAATGGAACTGCTCCTACTTAAAGAACACCTATATCAAGTGTACAGAGTTTTGGTTTATTATTAAATGTCTTGTAGAAAACACATGCCTTTTTAACCCAATTTTCAACTTACCTCTAACATTTTTATTACAATGTTCACATAGAAATGAGAAATCCCCAATGACACCCTAAGCATCGAAGGCAACAAAACTAACACTAGAAGCAAAATCATCCAGACAGAAAAAATCTTGCCCTTGGCAAGGCCATAGCCCTCTCTATTATCTTCCATACTTGCTCCTTCAAAAGGCCAACCTGCTGTCTTTCAGGAAATAAATGCTCATCTGTAGTGGAGAATCCTGCAAGCTTCAAGTGACAGAGGCAAATAAAAAAATCAGACATTCGAGGAGTCAAAGCTATCTCTAGGAGAAAGCTGTTGCCCTCTGAAACCTGACACTGCAAAAGCACTCAATGATAATATAATTTCTACCCCTTGACCCGCCCAAACTCCACCCACTTCTTTTTAATTGATAAGCATTTACTCAACAGATACAACACAGGGGAGAAGAAAGAAAAAACATGGTAAGTAATAATTTATGTTAGGTAATAAACTGCTTCCAATAAAGACACTTGTCAATGTGTCAACGAGTTTTCACAAGGCATCCATCCTATCAATAAATCACAATACAATGAGGTAGGTGTGGTTTTCAGACTGCCTAAAATCCTCTCTTCTAAAACTCATTAAAACACATAAAGCACTTCTCCAACTGACCCTTGTTGAAATAAGTGACTTATTTGGTCAGATACTAATTACTGGGATTTGTATTTGTATTCCTTATTATATTTGGCCGAAGGAACAAAACTGAAGCTTGAAACGCAAGTCAGGCTTTTTTATTTTACTTCATAATGCCTGTGAAACAGAGATGCAAATTTCAGCAGGCAGGAATCAACAAGACAACAAAACCTGCTCCCTCCACTGCTCTACAAGAAATGAGCCAAACTGTATCACAGGGTTACAAAATGCACTGTGGTGAAGCAACAAGTCACTTACCTTTACATCTATTTGACTACAGAATTTAAATACAATGGATAAGCAGGTCTCTCCTTCTATCTTATGAAATGCCAATCATTTAACCAGCATTTTTAAAGAAAGACCCAGTTCAGCCCCTTACACTGACCATTCTCCTTCATTTTTGTATACATCACAGAAGAAACAAAGGTGAATAATTATCTCTAGAACCTAAAAGGAGCCCACCAGTTGCTCATGTGCAACCTTACAGCAGTACTAATTAACTAACCTTGGCGGAGTGACCATTTAGGGCCTACCTTCTAAGACAGTGATACACTGATCCACAAAAGATCCTTCCTTCACACATGCTAGCATTAGCATTAGCTTGTTTGTCTAAAGCTGAGGCTGCCCTTTTAAAATATTCCCATCCCCATGTACTGTTGTTCAGTTTGTGCTGTGGAGCAGCCCTGGTACACAGAAGCTTTATTTCCTGAGAAATGAAAGCAGACCCAAAGATCCTCTGTAGAAAGTGCACCCATACATACCTTTTAGCACCAGAAGCACATGTATCAGAGCTGAGTGCTACGTCCTCCAGGGGAGACCATGCGTGCAGGCACAACGAAGCAGGCTCCTGACATGTCACAAGCTCTCATGATTCCATGATATGTTTCTCGTGCTCTATAATGCCTCGAGCAGCTTTTGTATATTCTGATTTACCACTGGATGCCATGCCTCAGATCTTTGTAACTATATTGCATCTTCTTCAGCTCTCTTTACATAATTTGCATCTTCTTTTCATTAGACCTTAAAGTGTAGTTATAGTTATTATTATATATTATTATAGTAAGGTTATAGATCTTTCATTAGACCTTATAATGGCTTTCCAATATCTGAAGGGGGCTATAAGAAAGCTGGGGTAGGGCTTTTGACATGGGTGTGTAGTGAGAGGACAAGGGGAAATGGTTTAAAACTGAAGAGGGGAGATTTAGGTTGAACATTAGGAAGAAATTCTTTCCTGTGAGGGTGGTGAGACTCTGGCCCAGGTTGCCCAGGGAAGTTGTGGCTGCTCCATCCCTGGAAGTGTTGAAGGTCATGAGCAACCTGGTCTGGTACCCAGCCTTGGCACAGGGGATCAGCACACATGTTGTGGGCGGGAGGGTGGAGGTAGTTTGTGGGACCTGGTTTGAGGCAGTAAAGGGAGAGGAAGTCAAGGGTTGGTAGCACAACAGGAAGTAATAAGGAGGTGTGGGGTGACTCTCCCAATAGGGTGCCTCAACACGAGACACACAAAAGAGGGATGGTTGCTTAAAAGGACAGAGGGAAAGACAGACTTCTATACCCTGGGGGGAGGAAGAAATGGTTTCCTCTTCTGAATAAGAGAGAATTATTTTTCATCCTGTGAGACCTTATCATTTGTATTGTCTGTTGATGTAAACACTTTGAAAATACAAAATATGTCTCTCGAATCAGTATTTCTTTTGCTCCTTTTAAAATATACCAAACATCCTCAATTAACAGATTTTCCCCCAAACTTAGCTAGCTTCTGTTTTATATCATTCTTGACAAGCTCCTAAAGATAAGACTGCTTATCCAGTTGCCTCCTGGTACACGGTCCAGACAAAGATAATAAATTGAACAGGGTAACAAGGACTGAAAGATAATAATAAATAAAAGAGGAGTTCTTGAGATGGCAAAATCTGTGTTATTTCTAGCAAGTCTGTGTGCCAGTGATTTATGAAAAGACAGAACTCCTTCTGCTGTATAAAACTCCAAGAGAAAAAGGAGAAGGGGCGGCTCTTCTTCCCCCCCCTCTCTCGGCACTTCGGCCTCAGCTACGGCACAGAGAAGCTCCAGGAGCGACAGACCCTACGCACCCGACTACAGCCAGAGGCCAGGGCCAGGGGACGGTGATAACATCTTGATTACTCCCTCCTTCTTTTCTCTGCTTAATGACTCTTCTCTCCAAAGTAACTAATTGTATAAATCCTAAATAAATCCTTTTAACTTGTTTAAATCATAAAGCCTTGTTATTTTTGTAAATTCACGCGTCGTCTATGAGTAATGGCTGAATTTTCCTCGCAAACAAAATATAAATAATAACTCAGATCATAACACCTGTCTAACTCTTAAAAAGACATATTATCCACTGCACCAGGAGCACAGAGAGATGCTGTAGTCCTTCCCCGCCACCTTCCAAAAAAAAAGACAGGGCAAGTGACAGGGTCACTGCAAAAGTCACAAGACACTGAATGTGCAAAACTCTTTGTTCATTTGGAAGAATGAAATCCAAGGGGATGCTGGTGACACAGGAGGAAGTCAAGAGCAAAGATCTCTTTAATTTAACCAGTCTCAAGGATGTACCAGAAAGCATAAGAAATTAATTTGAAACAATATATACTTGGCCTTGGGGAACATAAGAAGGAGTGGGTGTCAGCTGCCTATTCTTGGCTCTTAACCCTTGAAGTCATTCTACTAATTTCTGATTATTAGGCAAAGTTTTGCAATTGCCTGAGGAAACTGGAATTATGACCCATTCATTTTTTCACCATAAGAAGAAAACACAGCACTGGCCTCTGCCTATCTGTAGCAACGTACATGGAAGGGTTAGATTAGGTATAAACAGCCTTTTCCTGCCTATGACTGGTTATTCATCAGGCATCTTTCAAAAAGGTGCAAATATAGAGATAAAAAGATGATGAAAGGAGGGAATCTCCCTTATGAGGAAAGGCTGAGGGAGCTGGGACTCTGCAGCTTGGAGGAGAGTGAGGGGTGACCTCATTGATGTCTATAAATATGTAAAGGGTGAGTGCCAAGAGGATGGAGCCAGGCTCTGCTCAGTGATGTCCAGTGACAGGACAAGGGGCACTGGGTACAAGATGCAGCATTGGAGGTTCCAAATACATATAAGGAAAAATTTTTTCACTATGAGGGTGACAGAGCACTGGCACAGACTGCTAAGGGAGGTTGTGGAGTCTCCTTGTCTGGAGACATCCAAAACCCTCCTGGACATGTTCCTGTATGACCTGATGTAGGTGACCCTGCTCTGGCAGAGGGTCACTCAATGATCTTCTGAGGCCCCTTCCTACTCCTTACTTTCTGGGATTTCTGTGAAAAGATGCCTGGGGGATGTCATCAAGGAGAGTTTGCAACCAATCCCAGCCTGCCTTTCTTGTATTATCTTTCTTATCAGAAGACCAGATAGGACATCATATATCCTTATTAGATACCTGTACAAAAGGGCACTGACACATGAACTTCAGCCAGGTGGTGCTTCATATGTTGAAATAATACATCCCCTACATCTTAACAAAAGGCATTCTTCCCTGAAGCAAATGCCAGTAGGCTTCATGACTCTCAATCATGGTCAATCTTCTATCAGTTCATTTTTTTTTTTTTACAGTAAGTACACAGCTCATATAATTTATCTGCTTTAAGCCGCAACATGATCTAAAACTGCTTACATATAGAAGTACACCCTACCATTGTCATTAGGAACATGAAGGTGTTGCTAAATGTATTTCTCTGACTCCAGCTGTTGGGCTTCCTGGTATTTCTATGCAAGTTTTGCCATTCTACAAAGGCAGCAAAGCAGACTGATCTACTTAGAAAAGCCCTGTAAGTCTGTGACACAAAGTAACTGCAGAAGGCTGGAATAACATTAAAGATCACCTATTGCATGGTTAGCAATGTCAGGTGCAATATTTATTTATGGTAACCTGCACTGCAAAAATACATACGAGCTCTTTCCCATTGATGTTGTCAATCATAGAATCATAGAATAGGCTGGGTTGGAAGGGACCTCAGAGATCATCGAGTCCAACCCTTGATTAACAACCGCTGCAGTCACTAGACCATGGCACTGAGTGCCACATCCAGGCTCTTTTTAAATGTCTCCTCATTCTGTATCATCTGGAGACTTGTCACCTCCTTATTCAGAGACCCAGATCATTTAAGAGTCTGTTGAGAAATAGTTTTAGCTGGTCCCTCACCATGGCAAAAAGTCAGAACTATATTTTTTTCCTCATCCAGGCACTGGGACCATTCAAATCTATATAAAGTAATAATTATGGAATTTTATTTAAATGTAAATTTGCCAAAACTAACTATTGCCTTTCTAAAGCTTGCCAACAAGCTTAAAGGGAGAAGAAATTGTAATCATTACATTAATTTTATATGCAACCTAAAAACATATGTGTGACACCCCAAAACCATGGAAACACATTTAAAGGTCCACAGGAGCATATATCCTATTTCAAGAGTCAGGGAATGAATATCTAAGCCTAAGAATTTGCTTAGCTGAAGTCCTGGTGAGATTAAATAAAAAAAAATTTTTTTCCTAGATTTTTATTCTGGCTGATATGGTCAGGGACACCTACTAGAACATGGGAAAAAAAAAAGAAGCTACTATAAATATTAAAAAGAAATGATATGTGACTGGTGAAAAGGGATGAAACATGCATTCTGTAAACCCAGTCTGTATCTTCGGAAGGAGTGGTACAATTTATTGCTGTCAGATCATGGTTTAGCATTATCATTTTATTATTTCCTTATCGCAAATTATAAGGCCATCAACTCAGAAGATTCTCACCATGAGCCTAAATAGTACAGGGCACTTCCAGCCATCCTTAGAGCTGCATGCTGTCTTGCCAAAAGGTACAACCTTGTCATCAGCAGGAGTTCAGCCAGTGCCATGGCTTTTCATATTGCAGACTGGCATGACACAATCCTCCCCTTATGAAGACATGAATGCAGCCCTCTTCACCCACACTCCCAGATGGGTGATGTGGGCCAGGCAGCTTGGCTTAAGTGCTGGTTTGATGCTTTACTAAATCTTAGTACAGATTAATCAAGTGCTCCTAAAAGCACATATCCTGACTTTCAGCCTGTGATGCATAAAGAAAAGGGTTTAGAGTTACAAAGACTGCAAACTGAGCAGGCTTTTATGGTTGATAGAGGATCAGGACCTCCCTGATTCCTTAGAAAGTGCCTACTATCAAACAAAACCAGCACAGAGAATCCTGAAATTAAAAAGCTGTAAATTTCTTCTTAGCGGTTTTATGGCTGCCAGGTTAGAAATACATGCACGATTTTGAAATAAAGTAATGACAAAAGCATAGCCTATAGTAACCCTAGGTGATTATAATACTAAAATACACACCCACTTGTGAATGACAAGCCTGCTAATCAGGTAACCTCCCTAAATATTTTTAAACATGAACTTAGATGCATGTAGATAGTTAGAAGTGGTGAACGAATCATTATTAACTGATCATGTAGTTTGTGTATTTTTCTCCTTTGTTGCTTATTCATATAAAATACTCTATTTCCTGACAGGTGTGCTACCTTTGGAAGTTACTGCCTGGCACCATTTTCTGCACAGAACTGGAATAAAGCAAATCACAAACCCGCTATAAGGTCACCTGGGAGCCTCCTCTTCTCCAGGCTGAACAACCCCAACTCCCTCAGCCTGGCTTCACAGGGGAGGTGCTCCAGCCCTCTGAGCATTTCTGTGGCTCTCCTCTGGACATGTTCCAGGAGCTCCATGGCCTTCCTGTGTTGGGGACTCCAGAACTGGACACAGTACTCCAGGTGGGGTCTCACAAGAGCAGATCAGAGCAGAATCCCCTCCCTCGACCGCTGTCTCTGCTTCTTTTGATGCAGCCCAGGACCCGGTTGGCTTTCTGGGCTGCAGGTGCACACTGATGGCTCATGTTGTGCTTCTGCTCCACCACCACCCCCAAGTCCTTGTCCTCAGGAGTGCCCCCAGTCCTTTCTCCTCCCAACCTGTATTGATGCATGGGATTGTCCTGACCCAGGTGCAGAACCTTGCACTCGGCCTTGTTGATCTTTATGCAGTTTGCAGAACCCCACCTCTCCAGCCTGTCCAGGTCCCTCTGGATGGCATCCCTCCCCTCCAGCCTGGTGGGGACTTCACCACACACTTTGGTGTCATCAGCAAACTTGCTGAGGGTGCACTCCATTCCACTGTCTGTGCCACTGACAAAGATGTTAAACAGCACTGGTCCCAGCAGTGAACTTTGGGGAGCACCACTCATCACACATCTCTATTTGAGAAAGAAAGGAAGCTTTTTTTACAGGAGTGTGTAGCAAGAGGACAAGGGGAATGGTTTAAAACTTGAGGAGGGGAGATTTAGGTTGGACATTAGGAAGAAATTCCTTCCTGTAAGGCCGGCGAGACCCTGGCCCAGGCTGCCCAGAGAAGCTGTGGCTGCCCCATCCCTGGCAGTGTCTCAGGTCAGGTTGGATGGGGCCTTGAGCAACCTGAGCTGGTGGGAGGTGTCCCTGCCCATGCAGGGGGTTGGAACTGGATGAGCTTTAAGGTCTCTTCCAACCCAAACTATTCCATGATTCTTTGAAATATTTCGCCTTTGTGTGTCGAATGTTTTTTCCACACCGAGTGAAGAGCCCAGATAAGGGCCGTTGCTGCCGGGCCGAAGGCGGGAGGAAGGAGGGCAGCAGCCGCAGAGGAGGCGAGGCCCTGGCGCCGTGCTGGGAGGGCGGGCGGCTGAGGAGAGCCGGGGCCCCGCACCCATCCTCCTCTCTCCCCCGCTGCCCCAGTGAGGGGGCCGGGGCCGGGGCCGGGGCCTGCCCTGCTGCCGGCGGCCGCTGGGGGCTCCCGCCGCGGCCCGGCCCGCCATTGTCGGGGGCATGGAAGGTGAGAGTACTTCGGCCTTACTCTCTGGCTTCGTCTTCGGCGCCCTCGCCTTCCAGCACCTCAGCACCGACTCGGACACGGTGGGTGCCGGGGGCTCCGCCGCCGGGAGGGGCGGGGAGGGGGCGTGGGGAGCGGAGGAGCGGGCGCTATGGCGGAACCCGCCAGGGGCCTCTCGAGTCGCCACCGCGCGTGTCCGCAGCCGCCCGCCCCGCAGCCGCTCGGGGCCTCCCCGCGTTGCCGCCCGGGGCCGGGCGCTTTCCCTGCTGGCTGGTGCCGGGTGTGGGTTTTAAAACCAGGAGGGATGGGGTGCCCAGCGCCTGGGGTCTGCCAGGCGGGCAGGAATACCGCTCAGGCCTCGGTCTGAGCCTGGGCCAGGGGATGAGGGGAAAATGGGGAATGGAAAACAGCTGAGTACACATCCCGACTTATTGTTTTGCTTTTTTCCTTTGGTTGGTTGGTTGTTTTACTTACATATGGTCAGGTAAGGAAAAACGACTGAGAACCTACTTTGTGGCTTCTTTTTTAAAAAAAAAAAAAACAACACAAAAGCAACAAAATAATTCATTTGACAGCCTTTTTTCCCCTCTTCTGAAGATGGCACTTACCCTGTTAACATGACACAGAAGTCCTGTTCGGTGCTGCTGTTCATGTGGGCTTTCTGTTTCTCTCCCCCTGTAAAGGAAGGATTTCTCCTTGGAGATGTGAAGGGAGAAGCCAAGAACAGCATCACTGACTCACAAATGGATGATGTTGAAGTTGTCTATACAATCGGTTAGTGTGTGTCCACATTTTTAATACCAGCCTTGACTTTAGGAAATATACAACTGCTTTACTGTTTTGAACAAGAGTAGCAAACACCTTACAGGAAGATCAAAGCTTCCAGATCGCGGGGTCCATGTTTACAAAAAAACCCCAAAACATATGGGTTATTTTGTAACATTTTAATTGCTAAAAAAAGATTACAATTTTACTGTCTGCAATAATGTAACAGAAATACTAGTACTTATTTCCTTGAATAGGTCCCCTATTTCTGAAAATCTCCACTCTTGTGGCATTAAAGGTCATCTGGGGCTTCTTGTTTGTCTTGGCCACATCACAAACTCATTTGGACAAAAGTTGCCATAGAAGAACTTAGTCTGTTACAGTGATGTGAACTGTAATGTGTTAGCATCTGTTACCTGATTTGTAAAATACTGTGTGCAAGGCCTGCAAACTACTTATAAATGTAATTTAGCAGATGTGGGATATATTTTTCTCTATAGTTTTCATGGGGTTGGAGTGGATTTGCATTTTATACTACCCCTTAACAAAAACTTATGAGTACATGCACAAATGCAGCTGTACAAAATAAAAGAGAACAGAGCAATACAGTAGATACCTTCATTCCAGATTTTCTGAAAATATAGTGGGGAAAAATTGCATCAAATTTTCTAGTTTTAGTGTGAGCCACAGTTGAGGTGCAACAGCTCACAGCTGAACCAAAAACGTGGTGAATTTTTTGATCACATTACTTGGAGTCCTATCATCACATCCTCATAGGCAGTTGGTTGCTCCAAAGTCTGGGTTGATTTTTTTTTCAGTTAACTTGTGAAAATGAAAGTACTGGGCTATTCAGGTGAAGAATTTAGAACACTATTGGGTCACTTACCATTTTTTTCTGGCAGTCAGTCTTCCAGTTCTCCTTATTCTGCCTTATTCCTCCATTTTAATCCTGTTCTCCAGCCTCATCTTACTTACTAACAGCACCCATGCCTTGCTGCAGAGTAATCCAAGTGAAATCTTTCATTTTACATGCTACTCCTGTACTTGATAGAAGGGAGGGAAAAATAAAGTGCCTGAATTGATTTTCCACTTGATAGAACAGAAGAATGCATTAAAAATTCAGTTCATGTAGGTGTTCCCCTTTATATTTTGAAAACTAATTAAAATATTTTAAAATATTTCTCAAGCTTATCTAATTTCAAGTTAATGGATTTTATTTTAAGAAGTTTTATGTAGAATTCTTTCCTGGTTCTTCTGTCAGCTTAATTTTGATCATAGCACACAGAAGAATATACATCTTGAACTGATGAACCCAGAGTAATATTACCTTCTCTTTCCAGATATACAGAAGCATATTCCATGCTACCAATTGTTCAGGTAAGAATCTTAAGAGATAGTTAAAAGTTAAAATTAACTCTTAACTTGAACTCTTCAAGAGTTGAATTTATATTACATTACTGAGAAAATCACCCAGCTGTAACTACAGTAGCCTTATGAACTCCTTGGAATTACAGATCCAAAACACTTGGGTATTTGGTTGGGTTCTTTGTGTCCTATTTTTTGGTGTTTGTCTATGCATATAGAAATAGAGGAATGGCATACACTACCTTCTGGTGAGCTCTCATTACAAATAAACTACAGAATAATGTCAACACACTGACAAAAAAAAAAAGCAAAAAAAAAAAAAAGCATAGCTTTTCTAAAAGCACATTTCCCAGCCCCTCACCCTTTAACGAAAAAAAAAAAAACCAAACAAGAAACTAAAAGGTAGCATCAGCTGTAAGCTGCTGAGTGTGCCAGAAAAAGAACTTGTTAGGCCCATGGCAGGAGTAGTTTCAAGGACAAGTATTTAGAGTTCCATCATAGATTAGAACACAGCTGTGCAGGTTTACACTCCTGTAAGGGGAGAATAGCAACACAAATCTTCTCAAATCTTTCTAAAAATTAATCAACTCAGATGGCATTAGGAAGGCATTTCATATCAAATTAAAGGCATCTTACTGTAAAGGGAGTAGTTACTTGAGCACACATGGAGCTTCCTAGGTCCAGCACACACACCAGCTGAGTCCTCCTTGCCAGGACCAGAGTTTGTTCAGAGCAGCAGACTCCAGTGGGCCCACAGATGCCCCTTTTGACTTCTTTCACATACCCATTCTCACTTTCAAGTGCTTCTCTTACCCTCAGGTTTCACCCTAGATTTCCCAAATCAGAGCCTCTGGTATGAAGTCTTATAAACTAATTAAGTGGTACAGCAGTAGATACAGATTGAGTTGGATGCCTCCACAGGGACTCTGAACAAAGAACTCCCTAGTCAATTATACCCTTGCAGTGTAAGTTTCCCACCTTCCACACAACAGTTCAAACCAACAGTAATGTTGGGGTCTGGGGTCTTATCTTTATTGGGTCCCTTTATTGTCTCTAGGTGGGCCATTTTTCTTGTCTTTAAGGTTGCAGTTTCCTGTTGATGGTTACAGCTTCTTCTGGCTGGAACCATCTCTGGGGTCTGCTTTTACTTGACTAGGTAAAAACTGAACATAAATTTAACATACATAAGGGAAAGTTCACAGCTTATGGCCGAAGGCTTCAGCAATTTAGCTGCTGATGCTAAGCAAGCTACTAATGGTAACAATCCCTAACACTACTGTTTGGTGGTTGAGAGAACATAGATGCTACCTTTAACTTGTGTCTACTGATGCCACAAGGAGCATCTGAACTTTACAAGACCACCTACTAGTAATGAAACTAACTGCACTGTCCTAGCAGAGAAGCTGTGTCAGCATATCTTTAGGGTTACCAGAAAAGAAAAAAGGTATTAAAGTGAGATGATTGTTTCTGTAGTAGCATTTTTTTTTCTCTTAATTGTCCTAATTGTCCTAATTTTCTTCTAGCTTCTATAATTCTGCAGGAGAACTGAATGAACCTGCCCTGAAGAAAATACTGTCAGGCTGCAAGAAGGTATTTTATTTTCAAACTTAATCCCTGTCAAGGAGCTTGCTTAGATTTTGGGGGGGGTATTCTGTATACATCTTGTATTAAGTTGGGCTTTTTCCTCTTATCTTTTTTTAAATCCAGTATCTAGACACTCACATTGCTGCATCATCTTTTCCTCATGAAGGAAGTTTAGGTTTTGGATAGGGTTTGCCTACATATGCATCAAAACTTTATTTTTTCTCATTCATTTCTCGGGTGAACAGTTCAAATATCCCAAAGGAATTCTACTGCTTTCTAGCTTAAGATCAGTTGAGGGCAACTCGTTCAAATGGTTAAGCACCACTTGACAAAAAGATTGTCATCTCTACAGAAGAAGGTTTCACAAGGGGAAAGTAGAAGCTGGAAAAGAGGAAAGAGGTTGCAGGCTAACTGATTGACTATGTACACATCACCAGACAATTCAGTCTGCTTCAGTCTGGCACAGTAATAATGAATTTTCTTCTGCCTGCAGAATGTAATAGGATGGTACAAATTCAGACGTAACACAGACCAGACCATGACATTCCGGGAGAGACTTCTTCACAAGAATTTACAGTCTCACCTGTCCAACCAGGGACTTGTATTTCTTCTGTTAACATCTAGTGTGATGACAGAAAGCTGCTCTACTTACAGACTGGAACATGCTTTACATCGGCCACAAGAAGGGTAAGTGGTTTGTTCTCAAGTTTTAACAAGCAGTAGCATAGCACATGCTGTACCTTTGAACAGTTTCCTTTTTTTCTTCCTTGCAAGTGAATTACTGTTAACATTGTTTACTTCATCCTTGAAACTTGCACCCCAAGTAAGATTATTCCTTACATTGCTGGAGTCCAGTTGAAATCTTGCCCTGGAGTTCAGTTGAGGAATTTGCCTTTAGAACATCTTTGTGCCAGTGTCGACAGGCAGACACTGTCAGTCCATTTATGCATATAAGCTGTTCTTGATCAGTTTGGGTTTGTGTATAGGACTTGAAATATGCATGGTGTTCATTTTCACATATCATTAAAATATTTAAAATTAGGTGACCTTATAGCAACCTTCCAATATCTGAGGGGGTCTACAAGAAAGCTGGGGTAGGGCTTTTGACACGGGTGTGTAGTGACAGGACAAGGGGAAATGGTTTAAAACTGAAGAGGGGAGACTTAGGTTGGACATTAAGAAGAAATTCTTTAATTTGAGGGTGGCGAGACACTGGCACGGGTTGCTAAGAGGAGTTGTGGATGCCCTCTCTCTGGCAGTGTCTCAGGTCAGGTTGGATGGGGCTTGGAGCAACTTTGTCTGGTGGGAGGTGTCCCTGCCCATGCAGGGGGTTGGAACTGGATGAGCTTTAAGGTCCCTTCCAACCCAAACCATTCTGATTCTAAATGGGTGGTACCTTTGCTTGTCTTCAGAAACATGCTGCCTATAGGCTAGACTTATCAGGAAAGTATTGCCTTATTGTATGACTCAAACAGGGGAAAAAAAACAACAAACTAGAGGCACTGCTCAGTCTTGTTGCTCTTGCAGTTTGCCTGTAGCCACAAGGAGCCATCTATGTGTGATGTAACTAATTTAGCAAGAATGTCCTGGAAACCTCCACATGGGATATTTAAGGGTCAAGAGCATTTAACTATCAGAAGCATTTAGATGTAAATAAATAATGTTGTCATCCTCCTGCTTTTTAAGTCTTTTCCAGAAAGTTCCTTTGGTGGTAACCAACTTGGGTATGGCAGAACAGCAAGGTTACAGAACAGTGCCTAGTTCCTGCGTATCTTCTAGTTTTGTGAGAGCAGTAAGACAGCACAGGTACAGTATCTGCTGTATTTACTGACAACTATAGCTCTCAGTTAATATAGTTATCTTTCTATAAAAGTATTTAAGTCCTTTTGCAAATGCTACCCTGCTTGTTGTTTCCTGAAATCCCTTTCCAAGGTACTTGGAATTTAGTTCAGTCCCATAGTTTGTTGTAAGGGCTGCTGTCTGTCTCAATATAAGCACGTAGTATTAAAGCTCTGAATGCTGCTTTGTTCATTAGAGCTCCCCCTAATTAAGCACTGGGATCATTAGCTTGCAATGATACCATTATATTCATGGTCCCCAGGTCAGAATTCTTTCATGAAGATGGATCCTTACAAGAGGTTCATAAGATAAATGAGATGTATGCCACCTTGCAGGAGGAACTGAAGGTAAGTCAAGCATGCCTGGTGATACAGTCACTTTCAGCAGCACTTCAGAACCAGGTCAAGCAGTGGATAGACTGTCTTGCACTCACTGAGAAACAAAGAGCATATTGAAAGATCAGGGAGTTCCATTTAGAATTAGTAGTTGAAGACTATTCAACTACTACAAGACTGTTAGTATCCAAAGTTGGAGACCTAAGTTTCCATTTCATCATGAGTACACTGATAAACCCTCAAGTCCACTAATAAATTCTTATGTGAGGATTCTTTTGAAGGAGTACTATCTGTAGTTTGTTCTCCTTTGATTAGATGGGAACAAATAAAAACATCTTGCACCTCATTCAACACAAGGTTTGTTATCTTTAAAATCCATCACAAGCTTATTCCTTAAGGTTTTTACTACTTTGTATCCAACTTAAAATCTTAAGTATCTTTACAGATTTTGCAGCAAGGTTAAAGCCTGCTTCTGTGGATAACTTGTTAATTACATTAAATACTTCTTTTTCCTTGCAGAAAATATGCTCTACAGTAGAAGTCAGTGAACGATCTGTAGAGAAACTCTTAGCAGAGGTGAGCCAATTAAAAGAACAAATAAAGAGGAAAAAGCAACAGAGTTGTTCAGGTAAGTTAAAGAAATGTAATGCCAGTCTTTCATAAGGGTTCCAAAGTTGAAACCAGTAGGTTGAAACAATAGCTTTGTTGTTGTTGTTTTCCAGAAATCAGAGACTACTCAGCACATCCGAAGGAGAATGTTCTCCTTTGTCAGGCACTGCAAACATTCTTCCCCAATTCTGGACTTCAGACATGTATAGTTTCTGTCAAAGGCCATCAGATATCCAAGAACTGCTGTAACGTTGACCATAACATAAATGTCATGGACAAACTGACTCTGATGGCAGAGGACAGAGACTTCACTGAAACTGAAACCAGGCGCCTGACCAAGCGTAAAGTCAGAGGGACCACAGCAGCATCAAAGTCATTCAAGAAATCCAGGTCACTGCAGCTTCACCAAAAATTACTTCAAGACCAAGAGGACAGCGACCAGGAAAGGAAGTTCATGTTGAGTAGCACTGAAACAGATGAGGATGTCTTTGAAAAAAATAGAGACACAAATGAATACCCACACTCTCCTACTTTCTGATCTGTTCAAGATTTGTTCAGATGACTGCACCAAAAGCTACTGCCAGCATATCTGAGTGACAGATCACTTCACAGCACTGCAGGGATGAAAGTAACATTGTGCATTTTTGCAAAACATACAGGTTTGTTTTGCTACGATTTGTTTGGTTTGGGCTTTTTTTATTGTTGTTTTTATGCCTTCAGTGCATGAATCCTGCTTGCCATAAAGACAAGTCCAGATAACATTCCCCCATCTTGCCTTTCAGAGTTAGGTCTGTATTCTCTATCTCAGGTTTTAAAGACTATGCAGAGTAATCCAAGTTAAAGCTGCTGTTGAAGCAGCAGTACTACCCTTCCTTCAGCAGAAGCTGAGGCAGAGAACATCAAATGAACAGATGTAATATCCTTAATTAGTTGTCTGCACTAAACTGTCACAATTTAGGTACTGAAATTTTTTCTTAGGAATGCACTACTTGTTCATTTCACCCCCACCCTTCCCACCAAGCAAGGAAAAAAGCAGCCACCTGAACCTGGCAAGACCTGTGGGCAGAGGAAGTGACCATACAGCTGCCAGGTTCCATTACTGCTTTCATCTTTCACACCTCCTTCAGACAAAACATTCTACAAAACTGACACTTCATAGAAAAGCAGCTGGCATTCACCTTACAGCCAGGGATGTGAGCCAACCACATTTCCAGTAAACAAAAATATAAACATGAAAACTTTAGCTGTTTATTTCTTTATAGTGTATTAATCTGGATATTTGATATTGCAGATCTTGGGGTCTGTGAGAAATGATGGGTTCTTGTACATAACTGGCATGAATCCTGTAAAAAGAGAAGATGGAGGTTTTCTTAATAGAAAAATAGGTTTGACTTGGCCAAACTCAAAATCATAGTCACTCACCCAATACATGAGCTCTTTTAATGGCTTTTGAAACTTCTTTCTGCTTCCTGTTGCACAAGCCTAACAAAAGGAATCATTTTCAATTTCTTAAATTAACAGTAACCAAACCAAGAGTTTAAAGGATGAAAAGGTTATTTTCCCTAGCTTTTTGTGTAAGTCTTCCTAAAAAATGGCATGTGTGCTTATACTGTTAAAGGCAAAATAAATATAACTAAGGGATACTTTCACTCCTTGATGAAGGCTGCTAAGTCAGGGGAGTATTATTACAACATGTCTAGAGTTGGAAGTAGTTAATTTTAAAAAGACATCCAATACACAGTTACTCAGACTCACTAAAACATTGACTTACATTAACCAGTAAGTTACTTAACTGAATGCTTCACATACCTGTTATGTGCCTGCCATAAATGCGGCCAGTGTGTGGAGAAACAAACTGGGAAAGGAGCTACTTAAAAGGAAGAAATCCAAAGTCAGCTTAAGAACTCCTTTTACAGAGCTTTAGTTCATTTTACAACTTGCATTCTGGGTTTTGTTTGTTTTTAATCTGCTTTTACAAGGCTCAGTTCTGCCAGAGGATGGGAAAAATTATAGCTGGGAGTTAGGGACTATTTTTTATGCCACAACATTTAAGCTACTTGACAGTGGAATTAGAATTGAGAACTCTATTTGGCAAATAACAAAGCTGTAACTTTGCCAAAGGGCTACGAGATTGAACAGTTTATCACAGCTACATTATTTGACCCTATCTCCTCACATTTTTATGTTATAAACCCATTCATTCATTCACATTCATTCACTCATATGAATGAATACAAATTAATTACAAATATTCTATACAAATTCTCAATCCTCGTGGGTTTCCCACACACACATTTTAAAATAGTGAAACTATTACCTTCAGCTAAAGACAGAAATTTGCAGACTCACCTGCACATTCTTGTAGTCCACTTTTATCCCACATAAGACACATTTTTTAGGAGGATCTTTGTAGGGGTTCTCCATTGTTATGGGCTGAAACCAGAGAATTACGAACATAAGATTCACAAGAAAATCAGAAATGTTTGTTATTTTTGTCCCTTGAGGCAAACATGCCACAAAACCAAAGGAAGACTTTAGTGTGTGATTAAGTAACTTTTCAATAACTTTGTATTTCTCCAACACAGTGATTGGTGCCTGGCAATCTACAGGACACCAAGCAGCTACACAGCTTGTTACATCTTAAGAACAATGTAACAGATTAAAGCAATTAACAAGATAGCACCTACATCCTTTACTGCCAATGCACTGTCTACAGAGGCTGCTGGCGAAATAGTTCTGTGTGATAAGAAACGAGATTTTTTTTGAAAATAATTTCAAAGCAAGGGCTGGAGGGAGCCCCTCTGAGCTCACAGACATTCCCAAATATCCCCTGAGCACTGAACAGCTCCTCGAGTTTCAGAGCACACCCAGCACCAAATCCCCACGAGCGAGGAGAAACTTATTTTTCGCAGACACGGGTAGAACGTGGGCAGAGTTATCTTTGGGAGTTCTTGCTGGCAGCGAGCAACACACTCTTAGGGCAGAACACCAAGACCCCGTGCGGCCTCGTAAAGGGTTTCTCTCGCCAAAGGCTTCGCTCCACACGCGGGTTGCTCAGGGGGTTCGGGTGCCCGCAGTGGAGCTGCTGGGTGACTGACCAGCGGGTCCCTCACTTCGGCACCTGCTGACACCCTCAGCGCTGGGTTCCGGCACCCGAGGCCCGAATTCAGGATTCTCCGCGGCCCGCGCGGCACAGAGAAGGAACCGAAGCGTTTCCGGGCACTGCTCCTGCCCGAGGGCAGCCGGACGGGAGGGGCTGCGCTGGGGCCTCACCTGATCGGAGCTGCCGGGCAGCTCAACGTGCTGCAGGCGGTGCGGCCGCTCCCACAGCGCGGCTGCAAGGAGAAGAGCGGCAGGGTTTAGGGAACAGCCCTGACGGGCCAGCACCCCCGCGGCCGGTACCGCCGTGAGAAGGGGAGGGGAGGAGAGGCGAGGCGAAGAGGGAGGGGGAACGCACCGGGCACCAAGCGCCGCCAGGGTCTGCCCGCCAGCCCCACCACCCGCGCCGCCATCTTTCCCGCTGGTCTCGGGGCGCCTACCGATGACGTCACTTCCACCTAGCCCCCATTTCATCCGACTACGTCTGCGCCCTGGCCGGGCCACCTGCACGTGCTGGGCAACTTCCTCCTCCCGCTGGCCAATGGGATGGCGGCCGCCTCAGCGCGAGGCAGGTGATTGGCTGTCCACCGGTGACGCCACCGGTTTGAGTACCCGGCGGTAGGAAGTGACGTCACAGAGGCGGGCAAAGGCGCCGCGGCGGGGGTTCCGCGCTGTGCGTCTGGTGGCTCCTCCGTCCCCTGCCGGTGCTTCGGCTGCCCCGGAGCCTCCGCAGGGGAAAGGCTGAGCCCTCCCCCTCCCCCCGGGGTGGCAGCGATGGCCGAGCCCCGTCTGGCGGTGCGGAGGAGAAGCTGCCCTCCCTCTGACCGCAAGCGGAGGCGGCCCTCGGGGAAGCCTGGCGACGTCTGCTCGCCGGTGGCTCTCAAGACGCCGAGCTCTGGTGGCGAGGGGCCCCCGACGGAGATCCCGGTACGGGGGTGGTGGGATGCGGGTACCGGGGTCGAGGTGGATCCGTCGGAGAGGGTGGCCTGGCCCAGACCGGGCCTCCGTGGGCTTCTTCGGGGAGGGCCCGGCTTCGTGTGAGAGGGATACGATTTGGATTAAACTGACTTTAAAAAGACTTCATCGCCACCGAGTAGCTGTGCCGGCATGGTGTCCGCTTACGGGTTAAATTTCACAGTTACAGTACGTATTCCTTTAGAAGACAGGCTCGGTTTTCCTCACAAACAGAATCAGAAATATGCTTGACTTACGTATTAAACCGGGGAATACTGAAATTATTTGAATTTGGTGAGTGTTGTACAAGTTATGCTGCTTTCTGGGGTGTTACTGTGGAGTATTAATGTTCATTGTTGTGTTTTAACAGTGCAGCAATGACAGTGAAGAGGATATGTTTGGTGACTATGATGGCTTCTATGGAAATGATTCTTTGCTAGAGCAAGTTGATGACACAGAGCACAAATACCTACAGGATAAAAATTTGGCTATTAAAGCAGCTGGAGACATCACACTTGGGAATCTTCAGTCAGGAGTTCACCAGAAAAAACAAGATAACTTTTCAACTTTGGAAAATATGGTTGCCCTCAAAGCTGATAAAGAGGATGCCATCCAAATGAATGAAAATGATTCCATGGACAGCAATCAAGAGCTGACTGAATCTATTTTAGCTGACTTGCCATCATCACAACTTCTGTATTTAGAGAAAATGGATGAAGTTTCTTCTGTCTCTAGAATATCTGCAGCCTCAGAAAGGAGGAATAACTGTATGAATTCTTCCTCAGACAAAGTCAGGAGCCTATCATCATTTTGTCCTGATGCTGACCACAGGAACAGACCTGCTACCATTGCCTCAGACTCCAAATGTGATTTATGTAAAACTGAAAGTCTTAAGGATCATCTGAAAAGTGCTATGACTGGAAATGCCAAAGCCCAGCTCCTGCAGGTCTCTAGGACCAAGCAGCTTAGAGAAGCTGCTTTGTCTGAAGAGATCTGTATTGCCAAGAAAACCATTGAGTCTTCTTCTGTTGATATAGGCCCTTTTTATGGATTACCAAGCAAAGTTAAAGAGTTACTAAGACAATTTCGAGGGATTGAAACACTTTATGGTAATGTAACTAATGGTTTGTTGAAAAAAAACCCAAACAAAACAGAACAAACTGCTAGTCAAGTGTAACCTTCCATTATACTGTAAAAAATATTTAACTTAAGGTAATATTTAAAGTAAAGCATTTTGTTTTATAAAATGGTTATTTGGGGGGGTTTAGATGGGTGGGAAGTGTTGATATGGTTTGTAGAATGCTTGTGAAGTGTTGATCACTGAAAGCCTTTAGTAGTTTATTGAAGAAAAAATTTTAAATGCTGGGATTAAACTATTTTATATGAAATATTAGCATTTTCATTCTGATTAACAGTTCTGTTTTGTAATTTTGCAGAATGGCAGCATGATTGCTTAATGTTAGAACCTCTACAGCAAAGGAAGAATTTAATATACTCATTGCCAACCAGTGGTGGGAAAACACTTGTAGCTGAAATATTAATGCTTCAAGAATTACTCTGCAGGCAGAAGGATGTTCTGATGATCCTGCCATATGTTGCTCTTGTCCAAGAAAAGGTCTGGGTAGAGTCTTTCTGATGCTGCTTATCTGCTCTGTTATGCCTTGTAACTTGCCTGGGTTTAGAACTAAATTTAGTAAACTCCATGATTTTCTTAAATATCTGGTGGAAACTGAGCAACTTCTAAATGCTGTTCTAAGGGTCAGGATTTTTGCAATAAGTCTTAGTTTATAAGGAGAATATGCTGAGCTGTAGTGGGAAGCATGCTGAATTTTGAGATAATACCTTTTTTTGCAGTGTTATATATAGTTCATTATTGGATTTGTACTGCTCACCTTGCTAAAGAAGTGGTCTTTAAATAAAACCTATTTTTTTTTTTGCATAAAGACAGATTTGGTGACCAGATGGTAACCCAAGCTCCCTGCAGTTTTCAAAGGCAGTGGTAGTTAATGTGTGTTCAGTCATTCAAAGAGCTGGATGTGGTATGGGTGGGTTATTTGCATGTGGAGTTCTCTGAATCCCCAGTGAGCATAAGTTTGTTCCCTAATTGATTTTTGGTTTGTTTTGTTTTTTTTTTTTAACAGGTTAGGGGTTTATCAAGTTTTGGGCTAGAGTTGGGTTTCCTGGTTGAAGAATATGCTGGGAGTAAAGGAAGATTTCCACCAATCAAGAGGAGATTAAAAAAGTCCCTGTATGTTGCTACTATAGAAAAAGGTCATGCTCTAGTGAATGCCTTGATTGAATCAGAGAGGATGGGTGACCTGGGTCTGGTTGTAGTGGATGAGGTATGCTACAAGATTTACTCAGCTTTACAATGGGCAGTTTTTTATATCAGACACAATTATTAGCAAAGAGTAGGGTTTTGTTTACTTGGCTTTTCCTTTTAGTATTTATCATGAAAATAATTGTTGCTACTTAAAGTTTTTTTTGGCATTGTTCTATAATACTGAAAGGGTTTTTTCTTTAACTGAAGCAGTTGTTGCTCTGTCTATAGATCTATTACAATAAATAGATTTAAATTAAACCAATTTAATATTAAAATATGAATTTTACTAATAATTAAAATATTCTATTAAAATAAATAGATTACAAAAATTATTGTCATAGAGAGACCTGTGTTGATGGTGAATTATTTAGTAACTACTTGTTTATTAGACACCTCTAATGGATTAGAAAAAACATAAATCCCTGCAGTCATATGGTATGTGATTGAACTCCTCATTGTGGAACCACAAGACTGTGTCTTGTATTAAAAATGACTAAATGAACATGAAAACAAGAAAAAAACCCTAACACCTGACTGTGAGATTTGCCCCTTATTCTGCTTTGTAGTCCTGTGGCTGAGGTGTGCTAAGGGTTGATTTTGGGACTGAATCACATGTGTAACATCTGACAGGGATGTTTAATTCATGGAATGCTTCAGCCTGACTGACCTTACTTGAACACAGAGGCTTCTAGGCAGAAGGCAACTTAAGAATTAGCTTCTACTTTCGGTGAGAGTAGTTGGCTACTAGAAAATTTTTTACATTAACCTTCCCTATAAGTGTTGCTTACAATGCAGATTGCTTAGGATTCTTTCAGGCTGGTGAATACAAAGATCTCCACATAGACTGTTTGCTGTCTGTTATGGTCTAGTAAAATGGAAGATTAATCTTCTTACCTGTTTGCTCTTGGTTCTGGTCTGCTATGATTCTTAAACATTCCAGTGAGTTCAGGAAGGAGCATAGCAGTCAAAATTTACCAGAGGGATATCTTGAAGTCCAACACAGACATGCCTGTAGTGTTTGGTTAGGACTATGTAATTTGAGTTTTCCTCAGTGAAATACTCTTAACTTGGTTAATAGTCTCACACTTTCTTTTTCCATTCTGTGCACAGTTGCATATGCTTGGTGAGGGAAGTCGTGGAGCAGCACTGGAAATGACTCTTGCGAAAATTCTTTACACCAGCAGTAAGTCATGGCTGCACTTAATGTTATGAAATACTCCAGAGAGAAGGCACACTTTGCTTTCTGGATTTGTGATGTTTTGGCTGCTTTTAGAAAACATCACAGGGATACATGGGAACACAAAGGGTACACATGGACAGTGTTTCCTCATTTCAGTGCTAGTCAATTCACCCTATTGTGATGGGTGTGGTGTTTTTGAAGGCTTTTTTGATATTTCTCTGAGAAATCTGGAGTATTGTCAAATGTCTTCCATTTCTTCGTAGGAGCCCCTTAGCCTTTCCAATTAAATGCTTCTATAGAGAAGGATTCCTTTATGTTTGCATCTCAGGTAATATTTCTTAGCTATATCACTTTCAAACCTGCTACTTTGGCATTTAAAAAGGCTTAACAATGAAGAAGCAGGCTTATAAGTAAAATACTGAGCAGAAGTCTTATAAACTGTGGACACAGCAATAAATTAATCTCAACTTCTGATTTACAGAAAGCACACAAATCATTGGAATGAGTGCAACTTTGAGCAACGTTGGAGACCTGCAGAAGTTCCTGCAAGCAGAGTATTATACTAATAATTTTAGACCGGTCTGTGTACAAGATACGTTCAAGTAGTAAATAAGATACTTGGCTTTCAAGTCATAGCACATCTGTTTAGCCTCATCTCACAGCTTTGTGCTGATTTTCACAATGTAATATAATGCCTGCTACTGCTTGTAATTGTACTGATGCAATAAGTACCTCTGTAGGCTTGTAAAAACACAAATGCCAGCACATTTATGTGTTAAGCCATCTGTGTCTTTAACTGAAGCAATTTTTTAATTACCACTACTGTGATCATTCAATACAGTCCATTTGACAGAACCAGAATCTGGACTACTGGTGCTTGAATGCTGTTATGGCAGCCTTGTATGAATGGTTCTTGGGTGCAACATTTGTCCTGTTCTTAGTTATAATTAGATAGTTTCTCAAGGCAAATAATTAAAACAGTTAAATGTTTTTTTTTTTAAATCTTGGTGGAGTGGAATGTGTGCTTGTGTGCCTTGAAGTATGTGTGTATGTATACAGAATGTGTTGCTTAGAAAAAAAAGAGTAGCTGTACCTCAGCAATAGTTCAATTTTTAGAGAAAACTCAGTAATTTTAGTACAGTGTATGTTTATGGCTTGTATCTCTCTCTAGGTAGAATTAAAGGAATATGTAAAGATAGGAGACACCATTTATGAAGTTGACAGCAAGACAGGAGAAGGCTTCACTTTTTCCCGTCTCCTTAATTTCAAGGTAAAACTGAAGGGCTTTTAGTTTCTTTGTGCTGTAATTGAGAAATGAATTGTTTTACAGTGATTTCCTTACAGAACTAGTATCAAATTTCTTAGATGTGATAGTTCATTCATAATACCCATGGGAATGCTTTGGGGAGCAAAAAGGCCTGTGAAATACTGAATGCTCACCTTGATTTTTGCTCCCTTGCTGTTCTTTAAGGTTAGAGGTTTCTTAACTGTTTGATAGGTGAAGAGCAAGGGGGTTGAGTATTCCAGATACCCAGTGGGTAGATTTTCTTAGCAGTTGAGCGCTCAGAGATGATATTAAAAGAAGACTTTTTTTTTAAATCTTCTGGTTAGCTTGTTGCTGCCTTTTGTAAGGATTAATTTTGACCTTTAAGAAGAAAAGTGCATGTTATGCTACATGGCCAGTAGCACAAGTAACATCACTGTGGAGTTGGTAAAAGAAATTGAAGTTTTCAGGGGAAAAAGCAAAGCATTCAAATCTTACATTCATGCATCCCTCAGTTCAAGGTAGATGTGTTAGCCAACTCTTTCAGCTGATGGACTAGGAGAATAATTTATCCTATATCTTGTAATTATGTTTCATTTAAGCAAGGTGTAGTATTCTAGTGGAGGTTGAGAGCAAATCTTGAATACTTAGTTGTTAACTTAATTTCTAAATTGAAATGTTTGTCAATCTGTGTTTATTATAGTATTCTAGTAATCTGGAGAAAGCAGATCCTGACCACATCATTGCACTGGTTACTGAAGTTATTCCTAAATATTCCTGCCTAGTCTTTTGTCCCACTAAAAAGAACTGTGAAAATGTGTCTTTAATGGTGTCCAAGTACCTGAAGATGTAAGTTTCTGTCGTGCTATTTTAATTATAATTGAAATACTTGGTCAGAGCTTTGTGTTTATCTTCACTGGTTTGCAAGTGACTTGCCCTGGTGATCAGAAGTGTAGATACTTTGAATATAAAGTCATGTAAGGTTGCCAGCTTCATACATTATAGCAAACTGCTCAAGGCCCACTAAGCAAATCTTACTGTTTTAGCAAAGTAGTTGAAAAAATGGTTGTTAGAGGACAAACAAAGGAAAAGCACATCAAGGTAGTGAACTTTGCATGGCTTTGGCACCACTCTCTGCAAGCTTAGGGAATGAACATTTCCTATTGAGCCTGGTATTTGGTCAGGTATGTTACTAGTCAGTTGAGTGTCTCTGATCCATACCTGCTTTGTGAATATAAGTTGTAAGCTCTAAACCAGGCTTTGTTAATAAAGAAAAGTCAGTCTTTCATTTGGTTTCACTGAAATGGGATTTGATCAACTCATAGTGGTCCAGCAAACTTAAAATTAACACCAACAAAAAACTTGCTATGAAAATTGAAACTATTTCTGGTGTACCAATGGTCTTTTCTATGTGCTAATGCTGGCCCTAGTCAGTTTTTGATCCCATCTGTACCTGTGGTTGCAAACAAGAGAAGAGTTCTATTGCAACTTAATCAGTCTCCTATGTATTACTGTGAAGTTACTGGTAATAAATATTTCTCCAACCTAGATATTAGAGGAATGGCTACTGAAGAGAAACAGACAACAAGCATGTCTCTTACTTTTCTTTAAAGTAGTAGCAATTGATCGAAGTCTAAAGAAATTCTTTTCCTCCTCTAAGAGAATTTAGAGCTCACAGGGAGAAAGAGAAACAAGATCTCATCAAGAACTTAAAGAGTATTGGAAATGGAAGTGTCTGTCCTGTTCTGAAGCAAACAATTCCTTTTGGTATTGCTTATCACCACAGTGGCCTTACAAATGATGAAAGAAAAACTATAGAGGAAGCATATTCTGCTGGGATCCTGTGTCTGCTTGCTTGCACAGCTACTTTAGCTGCTGGAGTCAACCTGCCAGCTAGAAGGTTAGCAACTGAAATGTGTTTCATTCTTGCATTGATTTTTGCTTTATTAAAATATTACTAAGTTAGAAATATTGGTGCTATTTAAAAGTATGTTTCTGGTTTTACTACCAAACTGGAACCCTAAAGGATTTTGTGTTCAAATCGGGAGACAAGATTGCTAAGCTTTTAGATAGTAAATTTGAATCAGTAGCAAGTCCCAGAGAATGCATGGCTGAAGAGCACTTAACTAAATGTATTAAGGAAACAGTAGTAAATTGAGGAAATACTTCAGTATTTTAGCAACGTTATCCAGAAGAATAAGGAATTCATGGTCGTTTCATTATATACGGTCATAAGAACTGTGCTTAAATTGTAAAATAAATCCTTCCTAAGGAGATATAGTTTGAATATGTTTTAAAACAAAAATGTATTCATATGCAAGTGTTGATCATATGGCTGCTGTACTCTGTATGATCAAAGACTATTTGTTTTTTGTGTGCATCTATGTTGGAATAGAGCATCTGAGAAAGAAAAAGAATTGATACCAAAAAAAAGTGTTGTCTTTCTAGCATAACTGGTGTATGAGCAGTGTTGCTTATGTTTTTGACTCTTAATCTCAGGCCTTTGAGTAGATGTAAAAATTAGTTCCCCAGGGTCTGCAAAACATAATAATGGCAATATTGCCATTCTCATACAATAAACTTGAAATTGTTCAGTGTTTTCCTGTTGACTTGCGCACCTTTTCAAATAGGTGCATTTGATTTTTATTATTGAGCAAGGGGTATATACCAATAATTCAGTTGTAAAATTTATTGCTGCTTTAATAATTTTAATATAAAGCAAAACTTACTAAACACTTATTTTATAGGGTTATTTTAAGAGCTCCTTATGTTGCCAGTGACTTCTTGAAGAAGAACCAGTATAAACAAATGATTGGCAGAGCTGGTCGAGCTGGTATTGACAGTGCTGGAGAAAGTATTCTCATAGTGCAAGAAAAAGATAAACACTTGGTAATTTTTACAAAGCTGTTACCTAATTTGAATTGTTGTATTAAGCTGTTGGGATGAACAGGAGGAGCTGAGATGCCTAGATGAATTTTTGTTCACTTCTTAACATTGCAAGTATTTGACTTAGGTAATACCTATAAGCTAATTTTATGTCATTTTTTTTCAGATGTGAACTGTAAACTTTAGATCTATACTTTCTTTATAAGCTGAATTGTGCATATCAGTTTTTTGAAAAGTGTAAAAGTTATGCATAAATATTTTCCCTGAGCTTAGTGTATTTATTGCTCATTTTAGGTTTGGGATTTAGTTAACAGTCCTTTGGAAAACTGTTACAGCCATCTTCTGCTGGAGTTGACCAAGGGAATCCAGAGCCTGTTGTTATCTCTGGTTGGACTGAAGGTACTCTTCTCTGCAAGTAACTTAAGTGCTTGGTAATGCAAAGAAAAATCTTCTGTTGATTCTATAGGAAAAAAATCCAGACTTTTAAAACACATGGGCTATAAGATAAGAACAACTTCTAATCAGATGAGAAGGACAAAGATTTGATTAGTTTTTTTTATTTAACTTAGTTACCAAATGACAAGTTTCTTATGTATAAAGTCAAAATTACATCTATGACATTACAGTGTTCATATTTCCATTTCTGATACTTGAATAAAAATAAAAATTAACATGATGAAGTAGCTAGAATAATAGAACAGATGGAAAGCAGTCTACCAGAGCAGTCAAACTATTATTCTATTTGTTGTCATATATATGTGTATAGAAAAACATTAACAGGATATTGAACTGTTCTCTATTCAGTAAATTTTTTAACACAGCTTGTGAAATATTATGTGAAACGACACCTTTGAACATGCTGTTCCCTTGCAAAACTGGTGCAGATAGCAGTTACCCAGGAGGAATGCAACAATTTTCTGTGCCGTACATTGCTGGGTGTTCAGCAGCAGCTGCTGTTGAAAGAGAAGAGCCTCTCAGAGATAATTAAAGATGGGCTGGAAAACCTGATAGAAAAAGGACTTCTAAAGGGAAGAATGTCTGAGAAGGACCACAATTCCCAATCTGCTCTAACAATCACACCGTTGGGTAGAGCTACATATAAAGGTAAGGCTTTTTTTAATTCTTACTGTAAAATTTGTTTCAACAAACCCTTTCATCTCAGGTGCATCTCAGTTTGCCATGTTTTCCCCATCTTCAGTCTGAAACTGCAGTGGAAAGTTGTGGAGAGTCAGTTCTTATTAATAAATGCTAATTTGGACTGAAAATGGGAATGAACAAAAAGTGCATGACTGAAGAAGATAGGAATAAAGTGTAATAACATTGGTTGCAACGGGATTAAAATGAGAAACACCCCCCCAAAAACCAACAAACAAAGATTTAAAGATTTGATTGTAATCAAAATGGCTTATGGCCTTGTTTTATAATTCATTGTTATTAAACAGGTATTGTGAACAGGGGGTTTCTTGACCTAGAGGGAAGCTTGAAAAGGGAAGGCATAAGGAAGCTTAAGGTGTGGGTTGACTGTAATCGAGGAGAGTGTCTGAAAGCTCTGTGTTCCTGTCATAGCTTAGAGAGAGAAGGTTAGGAACCCAATTGGATTATGACAAATCTCCTGAAAGATTCCTTCAATCTATGAGACTTTTTCAGACTTTCTTGAAAGCTAAGGCAATTCACAAACACTTGAAAACCACATGTAGTGTGGATGTATGTGGCAACAGGTGACTGTCTTTCCTCAGTTCCCTTTCACTGCTCATGTTAGGTTAGTGCAGTTACTCAGTCTACAGTTACTTTTCAATTTAGATGCCATAACAAGATTTTGTGAAAGATAAAGGAAATACTGACTCTGTTAAAATCCACTACATTTGACTGTTTGCCTGTTTAAATATGCAATATATTGTGTTCTTATTTTAGGGTCTGTAGACTTGGCATACTGCAATCTTCTTTACAGAGAACTGAAGAAAGGTTTGGAAGGGCTGGTTCTGGAGACCAATCTTCATCTTCTCTATCTGGCAACTCCATATGATCTCACTTATAACTGTAGCCCAGACTGGATGATATACTTCAGACAGGTGAGAATTTGCTAGCAAACTTGCAGTGGGAGCATATTGTTTAACCATAGTTAAACTGTATTTTTAAACTAAATAAGTATTTTAACTTATTGTAGTTTATTAAGCTTATTTGAAGTTTATACATAGGAAATGTAGACAGTGGGGTAATGATTTGATGAAAAGTTAAGATAATGCTATTTTATTTTCAGGCACAGGGCATAAGGGCTTTCCTGTATTGCATGAAAACCTAAGTTCTCTTTTGCATCTCTAACATTTGACCCTGTTTAGGGGAAACAGTGACATGAAACACATTTCTTGATTTGTTGGTTCTTTAAATCCCAACTGTAATGCTGTTAGCCTTGCTATCATGTGGGTCTGATACCAAGACTTTCCTATGAACAAGTTGAATATAACCACATCATTGCAGTCTTGCAAGAAAATCACTATTAAATTTACCTTCTGTAGCTCTAATTAAATCTGTATTCTGGGGAGCAGAATCCACTAGAGGATGCTAAGTCTTAATTTTTGTTGTTTGATGTCTGAGTCTAATGGTTAACTCCAGCTGTGACTGCAGCTGTTACACTGTGATCATCACCTTCCTACAGACTGTTATGCTAATAGCATGTCTTATTCCTATATGCTTATTAAGCCTTATTTATAAGGCCTTATTCCTTATGCTTATTCCTACAGCCCTTTTGCTAATCTTGCACCCTGTCAGATCCACCCATAATTCACAGAATCATAGAATCATTTTCTTTGGAAAAAACCCTCTAAGACCATCTAGTCCAACTGTTAACCTAATATTGCCAAGTCCACAACTACTACCTTTTCTGTGAAGCTTTGTATAGTAAGGGTGGCACTAAAATATATTTAGCCTTGTCAAAATGTGTCAGAGAAGGACAGTTAGATGGTTCTAACAAGTAGGCAGTGAAGCTGTCTGATTAAGTACCATGTAGAGATCTTGAAAAACGTTTCACTGGGAGTGCTAGACTTGTATTTTCTATGACTTTGAAGAACTAAATATTGGGAAAGTCTTTAAAACTATCCTGGAATTTGCAGACTGATTGTTAAGCTTGGAGATCAGCCTTTGATCACCATTTGAGGAAGATGTTAAATCCAGGACATACTTTGATGTTGATGAGATTTCTTGGAAAAAATATTTGAGCACTTAGAGGTGACTTAGCTCTCCAGGAATTTTAACATGTGTATCTTGAATCTTAAATATACAAGTAGACATTTTTACCAGGGGATATGATAAAAGTGATGCTGTGTGCACCTTAATACTAGAGTAGGCTTTATACGTTTATAAAAAGGAAAACTTCACGTGTATGCATGCTGGAAGTTTAGCACCAGAACACACATGGAAATGTATTTCTAAAGCAATGGAGTTCAAAATGAAACAAAATGAAGGCCTGTCATTTGAGGAGGAAAAGGGAAAACAAATTGTCTGTCTGCAGGGGGTATTGATGATTTATGAAGTTGTGGGGTTTTTTTAATTTTTTTTATTGTTATTATTACAGCTGAATTAGAATATATTCACATTGTTGCTTTTTTAATTCTTTAAACTTTTAAAGAGTTGTTATCTTGACTGTTTATCAATCTTATTTTAGTTCAACCAGCTAAGTGCAGCAGAGCAGAAAGTAGTAGATATTGTGGGAGTGCCTGAAAGCTTTATTACAAAAAAGGCTTCTGGTCAAGCCATCAGAAAGGTAGGCTGGAGATTTCTCATACCTAAGGTGATAGTTTTGTAACTTTTGAATGTTTACACATTATATATTATTTTTCTGATAGTATTTTTATTACTGTTTTACTTGTTAAAGTCCTTTTAACCTTACTAGCTGCTTTTCTTGGTGTTGCTCAGTGTCTTTTAGTATAATACAGATGAAGGAGCTGAGGTTAAAAGAATTGTCTTGTAGCACAGGCAGAATGTCTTACATGTGATACTGGCTCTGAATTGACGTGGTTTATTTCTAGAATGTGGACATTGCTGTGGTAAACAGACTTTACCTGACCTTTGTCTTATATGCCCTACTGAAAGAGACAAATATATGGAGTGTTTCAGAGAAATTTAATATGTCCCGAGGATATGTACAAAATCTCCTCAATTCTGCTGCCTCGTTTGCCTCCTGTGTTCTGCGCTTCTGTGAGGTAAAGTGTTGAATCAGTTCAAATAAACTGAGATTGTTTTTGTGAAATCTGGAGTCTTGTTCTTTTAAGTTAGAGCTGAACATGCTAAAATATTTGAACTTTCCTGTCCAAAATCTGTTTTTTTTTTTCACTTTGTCTGTTAAAAATTATTCTTCTAACTCTCATAGTGAGATTTCTTTTAAAAGTAAGCTTTATGAAAACATGAAAGTGTAGGAACAGTTTCAGGGCTGTTGGTGATGTAACTCTTGGAAATAAGGCCACCTGGTTGTGGAGTCATTTCAGGAAAACAGCTCACTTGCCTTGTTCTGTTGGGTTTTTTTCTCTGTTGAAATAATGTTTCTTATCCTTCAAAACTACCTGAGCTTTGGGATGCTCAACTGCAGAGTGCTGAACACAGTTCTAATTACCTGAAAGAATAACTAGAAGTAGTGCTTCCCCTGTCTAAAAGCCAAAAATATGCTCATTGCTGTAGCAGAGCTCTCTTTATCAATCATACCCTCCAAATGCAGGATTTGGGATCTGATTTTTAGGGATCTTTGTCTCTGCAGGAATTGGAAGAATTTTGGGTTTATAAAGCCTTGTTGACAGAACTCACCAAGCAGTTGACTTACTGTGTTAAGATGGAACTCATCCCTCTGATGGAGGTAGCAGGGGTTCTAGAGGTTAGTAAGCCTGGCTTTTCAAAATAAATTTGTATGCTAAATGTTACTGTGTCTTTCAGGTATATCTGCACAACTGAAGCTATTTTTTAATTGAGAATTTGGCATAGTCCAGATATTTCACAGGAGTCCTGGAGTCTGGGCAAAAGTGATCTGTTCAGGAAATGGGAGCTGGAGCCAATGGTCTTTTTCCACTGGCTACCACAGCAACAATGAGAATGCTGTAGCTGAACAGCAATTTAGCTGTATACTCAGCTGGAAAACAGAGTCCAGGTTTCTGTTGTGGTAAGGGTTGTTCAGTTCATGGGAGTAAAGAGGAATAAGAATTTACATATTTGGATAAAAGATCCTCACAGGATCTCTGGAGTCCTGTTGGGAACCTGGCCTTTTACAATCACTTGCACTGCTGCATGTATTTAAATAAAAAACTTAGCTGGCCCCTGACTACTATTAAAGTGGAAAATCTTTTGGGAATTCTGTGCAAACAAGAAGTCTGTGCAAGTTATCACTTGCCTTCTTTGCAAAATGATCTAACTTGCCTCTCTAGCCTTATGCAGAATCAATTTGTTAGCAAACCACTGCATTTAGTGGTGGTAAAGTGTTATTCTGAGAAGCTAAGCAATGATAAAGGCTTGGAGCCTAATGGGGTTTTTTCTGTGTATCAGATTTTCTGACATTGATGCAAAAAGGTTATAAAGGCTTTTTTAATGGTTTATTCCATATGGGAGCATTTCTGTCAAAGGGCAAAACCAACCTGGACAGCATGGTTCTGTTGAAGTTGTATTTTAAAGAGGGATTTTCAAAATTATTGCTGTAACCAAGGTACTTCTGCACAGGACTTAAAACTATACCAGCAGCTGATATTTGTAGCAGGTAGATTGTCTTGAACAGGTGTGATTTGCTTAGATTGCTGTGGAGGACGTGATGAAATCAATCTTAAAATTACTGTAGTAAGAGAGAATTATTTTCTGCAAATCTAATTGAAGTTTTCAAAGAACAATCTGAAACCTTTTAATGAGATTTCAGTCATTAGTGGGGAGAGATGTTGTTACAGGTCAAACATGTGTAACAAGAGCCTCCAGGAAATAATTGCTGACAATTAGTAGTTACATTTAGTGAAGTTAATGACACCTACTCACATCAATGAACATAGAGTTACCATGGTGGAGTATAAACTGTGAGCCACTACATATGATTGCTAAAAAACCCATATATGCTGTCGAAGGGATGTCTCTCTGTCCTTTGTTTTCTTTAAAAGAGGTGAGGAACAAAGGATAATTGACCAAATATTTGGAGGTGTAACACTTTTTTATTAAATGATGTATAATTCAGGATACTAAAGCCTTGGGTCTAGTAATCTACTGTAGTATTGTAGATTCTAGTGTATTACTAGTATCAATACCATACTAGTATCGGTACCAATCTACTGTACTACTAGTAGTAATCTACTGGTGTAGAAGTTTTAATTTAACCATTTGTGAAGTTGTAGCAGTATTTATTATTCAAAAGAACTGTTTGCCCAGATACCCTCTGTTAAGCAAATACTGCCTGGATAACTTACATAGCAACAGGATCAAGCCAAGTTGAGAAAAGGAGATAATCACACCCTCTTAAACTGGTGATAATCTATAGAGTTTCTCTTGTAATGTTTGTCTTCTGTGTATGTGAGTCCACAGCCACCACTTTGCAGAAAACTAGAGAAATAAAAATGATACTAAAGACAAAGTATTTATAAGCTTGGAAGTGGAAAGTATAGTCTTTTGTGGAATTTTTTGAAAGCTCAGCCCCACGAAAATTTTGTGGAAAAATAAATAGGATAAAATGAGCCCTCCTTTAACCTAAACACCTCTAAAAAATGCAAGACAGTCTCTCTTGTCAGTGACAGTGGATGCAGAAAACACAACAAAAGGGAATGGCAGAATCAGTATTATGTAGAGACAATAATGCCAAATGGATTCCTAAGAGCTGAGTAAGATTGTGTGGGGAGGTAACTTTTGGGGGTAAAGCAGTACTTTTGGGTAGTAAAGATTCTCAGTGAGAGTCATGTTGAAAGACAAATTAAAGAGACTTGGATTGATAAGCAAAGATAAAATATTTGAGATTGGTACAGAGATTGGTACTTAATGGTAATTCATATTGTTCTATTATTCTAATACAATTTTGGACTTGCAGGCACGAGCAAAACAGCTTTATAATGCAGGGTACAAAACTTTAGCACACTTGGCTAATGCAAATCCAGAAGCTATGATCAGGATGATAGAGCACTTGTCACGCCGTCAAGCCAAACAGATTGTTTCATCCGCAAAGGTAAGTTAGAAGCAAAGCTATAAAAACCTGCTTTAGAACTTCAGTATGCCAAAAGTGGATGTTTGACATGGGAAGTAAAGGATTCAGTCACTTCTAAAGGCATTACTGCAAATGCAAAGGGCAAAAATGTTGACAGTTTTTCTGATGAAATGCAAGACTTAAGTGAATACTGTGATCTCTCCACTCTGAGTCATAACTGAAAATGCTCCATTCTGCTAATGCCTCAGGACTTCCCTTACAGGAATCCCAGTGTCAGTTGTGTTAAAAGAGCAGCATTTTCAGGACTGTAAAAATGAAAACCAATAAGGTACATGGTTATCCTCACCTGTTTAGGTTGTGTTTGTCATGCCCTGTTATGCTTTCAGATTGTTTTCTGTTTTGAATATCCATCATGAGAAGGGCCTTCACTTAAAATCTGCCTCAAAGGCACACATAGTACCTTGGAGGCAGAAAAATAATCCCAGAGAAAAGATCTGTGAAAAACAGAGTTGTGCCTTAACAAAAAAATTGAGGAAGTATTTTATTTCTTAAATGGTATTTGCTCTCCTGAACCTCCATTAATAAACTCCTGTTACAACATCCTCATGGTAGATTCTGCTAAAATAGTAAGCTTTCAGTAAAGAGAATGCCCAGAATAAATGAATAATTGTTATAGAAATGGTGTTGTCACTTGGTGTGTATATTCTCACAAAGTAAACTTTGGAGGTTACATGCTTAAAAGGCCATGAACTTTTAATGTTGTTGCAGGCTCCATGCTGCTGGGCAAACCAAAAGAAAAGGATAGCTGCAGATTAGTCATCTGCATCAGTGCCAATCCTAGCAATTTAGCTTACTAATATCTCAGATACTAAATTGATGAAGTTTTATTGAACTGGGAAGTTAGCTTGCATGTGTTATGCAAACTGGTGGACTGTTAAACTCCAGCTGCCAGCAATGAACAGCCCAGGCTGGTAGACTGAGCAATTGCTAATACTGGGGGTCCTTTAAGTATGATGTAAAATCCTGTAATAAATTCTGGCAACTTGGCAGGCACAACTTCTTATGTCACAGTCTAGACAAGTGGACTGTATGGTGGGTGAGGGGCTGACAGGTCACACCTGGAGGGTGGTGGTAAATATCTTCTTTTCAAACTGGTTGCCTGTCACAAGTGGGGTCCTCCAGGGATTGATAATGGAACCATTCCTATTTAATACCTTCAAAAATGATTTGTATTTTGGGATCAAGTGCACCCTGATGAAGTTTCAGGGGCCACCAAGGTGAGTGGGAAGTAAACACCACAGGAGAGCCACCTTCCAGGAAGACATAGACTACACAGACATAGTGAACTGACAAGAATCTTATGAAGTTCAACAGGGACAAATGTAAGGTCTTCTACCTGGGGAAACATAGCCCAGGGGTGCAGCACAGACTGGGATCCACCTGGCTGGAGAGCAGCTCTATGGAAAAAGGGACCTGAGGGTCTTGCTCTACTTAGCACTTGTCAAGCCACTCCTGGAATACTGTGTTCAGTTCAGGTCCCTGCCATACAAAAAAGATGTGAACAGGCTGGGGAGGGTCCAGAGGAGAGTCACAAAGATGTCAAAGGACTGGGAAGCCTTTCATTTGAGGAAAGGCTGAGACAATGGGGTATGTTCAGCCTTGAGAAAAGAAGGCTTAGAGGAAGCCTCATCACCATGTTCCAGTATCTGCAATGAAGATGGTGACTCCCTTTTTCACAGGGAGGCACATGGAAAAGATGAGGGATAATGGTGCAAGTTATTCCAGGGGAGATTCCAGTTGGGCATCAGAAGTAAAGTTTTCACTCTGAGCACAGCTGGAATAATCATCCCAGGGAAGTGGTGAATTCCCCAGCACTGGGCACTGCGAAGACTCAGCTTGACAAGGTGCTGGGCTGTCTCACCTAAACTGTGGTTCTGCCTAGAAAGGTTGGACCAGATGATCCTTGAGGTCCCTTCCAACCTGGCATTCCAGGATTCTGTAGGCCTAAAGTTGTTTATTCCAACATAGCAATACACTTGTAAGGTTAAAAATGCTCTTGGTAACAACTCTAGACAAAACTGATTATGTGCTGTTAAATTTTGTGTATTAATGTGAAAGCAAAACTGAGAAAACTTACTGTATAAATTTGTGTTTGTTTTTCATATCAGTGTACGCTAAACAGTAAAAAAATGTTGGTAGTAATACTTGTGAAAATGTCCTTTGAGGCAACATTACTGTGGTCCTTTAAGCAGCAAGCAGATGCCTTTTTACAGACTAGCTGCAGGTTTGGAAAGAAACATTGGTGTTTTAACTTGTCTAACAGTTATAACTAGTGCTTGTATTCATTTCCTAATATTTTTTCATTACAGATGCTGTTGAGTGAAAAAGCTGAGGCTTTACAGGAAGAAGCTGAAGAACTCTTAAAGGTGCCTACAGATATCCCAGGTACCTACTGACCAATTGTCATGAAGAAAAATCATGAATTCAAATACCAAAATTTTTAAATTTTTAACTATCCTGTGCAAAACTGCTGTAATTATAATAAATATTCAACATATTTTGTATACCTCAGTTTCTGTGAGTTGGGAGTTCAGAATGTTTCTTGGAAAGTTGGCTACATTTGAAGGTTTTGACTAGAACCTCTTGATCAAGAAGTAAGGATCAAAAGATGTGATCTTAATTCATTCCTGGTTTTAGACATAGCCATAGGAGTGCTCTGGGGACTGGGCTGACTGGCTGGCATGTACTTCTACCTAGGCTCATAGCTGATTTAATTAATGCCTTTCCATTGGATATTCCTTTAGAACACATGCTTGAGTTAAGCTTCTCCAAAATTCCTACTTGAAGGAATATCTATACTCAAAGGAGAGAATTAGTTACAATTCATAACAAAGCAGTTGTCCCTTCTGGTGCCTAGTTGAAGTCCTGTCCAAGGATATAAATATCAAAATTTCAGTCTCTGGTTTCAGTCTCTGGTTTTCCCAAGAGAAAATTATTTCAGGATGTTTATATAGCAGCCTTCAAAACTAAAAGTTTACAATTTTTTTTTAAGTTATTGCTTAAATGTGAGGACTGAGAAAGATGAAGAACTGATTTTTTTGAGAAACCAGACCAAGTTCTGACATTTCATGAGCAAGTGTCAGTGATACTGCTTGGGATTTTCAAAGGTGTCTGAACCACTTTTGTTCCAGTAATAAATTAGCCCTTATGAACAAAAGTTTGAAGGTGCCTGAAATGTCTGTGTACTTCAGTTGTAGCACAGTAAACTCCTTTTTCAAAGCTGGTGTGTAGTGCATACCAGTGTTAGAGCACATTAAGAAAGACTTGAAAGCTGTGACAGGCTGCTGGGTTAAATTGTGGTAGTCAGTATAGTGATGGAAAGATAGCATTTCCATGTATAATCAGGTGTCCCCAGTAAAGGAAAAGTAAGATAAACCTTATTCTAACTTAAGTTAATTGTGTTGGGATGCAAGATAAATGGGAATCTTAAAATCTAGTGGGGTTGTTAGGGGTTGAACACTTGACTGAAATGGGTTATGGTGGAAAACTGATGAAAAGGCTAGGATGTTAGAGCTCATTTTAGTGTTCTATTAAAGAAGTCATAGATAGAAATTGAATTTAAGTCATTTAATTTGAATTTAAGTCATCAATTGAATTTAAGAATCATTTAAGTCATAATTTAGCAGAATCAGGCCTCTAAGACCATAATTGTGATACTTTGTTGTGGCTTACAAAGTTTAGATAAGTTAAATGCTTGACTACATTCAATATTAAACCAGGTCAAGAACTTAAAAGCAGCACTTTCAGAGGCAACATGGTTCATTGCAACTTCCAGCTTGAGTGCCTGCAGGGGCATCTTGGGACTGATGCACAAATGGTTGTGGAACCATTGGAACAGAACATGTTGTCTCTCACAATAAGGTATAATTGGCTCTTAAGTCCAAAGGCACTGTTTGCCATGACTTGAGGTTTAGTCTGTCTCTTAGGGTCTCTTCCTTTTAACTGAGATATACTTTTGACCAAATGGTAGATATTTTACATTATTCAAGACAGATGGTGCTTACTCCAGTATAAATGTGAGTTTGCTGCTAGGTGGTTGGTGGAGCCTGCATGTAGGAAAGTTTCAGTGATGCCTTTAAGGCCTAAGCAGTTGCTCTGAAGTTTTATTGGTGCTTGATGGCATTCCTCCAAAGTTTGAAAGCATCACTTTGGGGAAATAATCCATTAATTGCTTATGAGAGTAGTTAGTGAGCTGCTACCCTCTGTCACAATACTTTCAAAGACACTTGCATTTGTATGCTAATTTAAAGTGTACACTTTTACTTTTAAACTGTGACAAGGAACAGCAGGGAAAAATTATTTCTGGCAGCTGTTTATTGCTGGGTCACTGCCTGCCCATCTAAACCCTTTTACATCACCACACCAACCAGCACTACTGCACAATCAGATTTTGACATGCATGTTTAGGAGTGAAGTCAGGGGTTTCCCACAAAGCATGGAGCTGGTTTGAAACAAGCTGGTTTGAAACAAGCAAAGGTTTTGGGTCTGCATGAAGCTGATCAGGAAAGAAAATGAGGTTGACATTTGTCATCTCTGCTCTGTTTACACAAGCTGTGCTTTACCAGGTGGATGAGTGTGTTCTCCCAAGGCTTTCTCTGTGACCTTTGATAGCAGAAGAAGTGAAGGAAATGAAACTGCAGTGATTTGCACTAAAACTTTGCTGTGTGTAGCTTGTCTCATTTTCTGAAATCAAACTCTTGAGCAGGGCAGGACACTTCCTTCACATTGCTTCTTTCTACAGCACATTATGTGTTAATGTAGCATTAAATGTTCTCTCCACAGAAAGCTTTCTTGGCTGGGCTTTTCCCCTGGGTGGAGATGGGAGAGGTGTAAAAAGTATAAAACAGCTGCCAGTCACAGTATTTTTGCTCTGCTGGATGCTGTTGAGGTGCTTTGTTGTCAGGTACAGTCCTGGGCCTGTAAAATGCAGTAGAATGTGCAGGTGTCAGGGTGGGTATACATTGGTTTGGTGGATGTCTGTTAGGAGAGATTGTCCTAAATATGGGTTTTAGGGCATTTTGGGAGGTATAGATTCTCACTTGCCCAAGTGGGATATTTAAATCTTAAAGCCTGTATTAAAAGGAAAACAACAATGACAATTAGCTTATCTACATGAAATAACAGTAGATGTTTTCAGGCTAAGGTAGGTCATAAAAAATATGCTCTATAGGACATTCCTAGCAATTTAGTTATAACTGTCAGTAAACTGGGTGTATGTGTGTCTCTTCAGGTTGCAATTAGTGCAGAATAAGTGTTCTGACCAAAACCCTCAGTGCATATTAGTCTTAATGCCTTTTCACTCCACTTTCCAACTTGCTCATGTAGACCAGTTTTCATGTTTGTGCAGTTCCATTCTTTCCCCCTGAGTCCATAATTCTGTACTTTCAGAAACCCTTGGAAAAAAAGCTTACTGAAAACTGTCCCTCTGGAAGGGGACTGGTAAGAGATTCAGGCTTAGGTTAACGTTTAGCTTTTAATTTTCATTGTGTGGATGAGAACTATTGTGTTCCTGTTCTGGAAAGCTGCAGCCACATGAGATGGTCCTGCCTCAGCATCTCTTGCTTTGTTTTGCCTGTTAAAGCTTCATTTCTTCTCTTTCAAGCATGGTGGTCTAACGCTGAATGTCAGTTGTGGTGACAGTCAAATATTACTACTTAAAGCCTTATGCTTTGATTCAGAGAGAGGCTGAGTTATTCTGTGGTGGTCTGTTTGGTGTTCTGGGATGATGGAGCTCAGCAGCTCCTGCAGCACCTGAATTTGTCAGCTGCAGATTCAGTGGAAAGGAAGCTTTTTACCAGGTAGCTTTGTGGACTTCAAAGATAACTTCTAAAAACTAGACACAAAGTGTTGTTTTCTTCTCTGAATCAACAGGCAGTGTGCCATCCCAGAGTCTTACATCCATCTGGATTCAGAAATAAACCCAGCTGGGAGTGTTGGGAGTTGTGTGCTGTGTCAGAACAGGGTCTGGCTGGGGCTTTGGGAGTAGGAAATAAGGATAGCTTAAAAAAACTCTATGATTGGTACCTTGCTATGTTCTTACAATTTCCAGTCTTTCTTAGTATCAACTTGCCTTGGTTTCATCTTTTTATTGTGTTTTATATACAAACAGATAATGTGCTCCTCTGACAGATCATTTCTGTTCATCCACACAAACACTGCTGTGTCAAGGCAATTGCTTGCCTTTTGAATGGACAATTCTTCCCTTCTGAAACTGCTTTATATGCATTTCTATATATATGCATGTATATATGTATATGCTTTACCTCTGAGCATCAGTTCTTGGTTCTTGCCCAGGAACAGCACTGGAGTTGCTGTTAGTGATAGTGTGGTGCTTTCTTTCCACTGTTGGATGGAAATTCCTGAAAAGAGTTTTGGGTTTTGTTTTGGGTTTCTGTGTGTGTGTGTGTGTGCATTTATTTTCATCTCTGTTGTTAAAACTGAGTTGGCACAGTGTGTCTGCTAATGGCGTTGCTGGTGTGGGAGAAGCAGAACTGCCTGACCAAAGCATTTGAATACCACAAGGCAGGGCCTGGCTTTCTGTGGAGTGAGGAAGTGGGATGGGATGCTGATACAAGGCCGACTCCAAACAAAACATGGACTGGCTTTAAGCCTGCTCCTGGTTCCGTGACACCTTCCTCTTGGAGCTCACATGGCACCACTCAAATTCTGCCCTAATTTCCATAAAAGTCCGAATACCCCTGTATTGATCTCCCTTACTTCACAATATTTAAAAATGGGTATAATGCAATGCGAAAAATTCCCAGAGAAAAGTCACCAATTCCCATTAAGTACCTGTATCTCTTCCAGGTAGTGATACCACAGGCATTCTTTTCCAGCTCCAAGGTTTTGCAGGCTGCTTTTGTATAACACATTTGATCTTTTCTACCTGCATCTGTACACAGCCAAGGAATCCAACGCTGACCACTGAAATACATACCTTGTGCATCCACCAAGAGAAATACAGCCTGGTGGCACGTAACTCAAAGCACCTTCTCCAAAGAGGCATCTTAAGGAACTTAAAGGGGTAAGTAGTGAATTCCAGTAAGGAAAAAAAATCATGCACAGGCTGCATCTCGCCTAAGGCATTAACATTTCCTGGACATGATCTGCAGCAGTTGCACACTGAACCACATTATTAAACCCTTGATTCACTCCTGGGGCTGCGTAATTTGTGTGGCACTCCTGTCATCTACTGATAGATGAATTATTCCTCTGGCAGAAAGTCACCCCAGCCCTTCCTGTGGGTGTAGGCAGGGTTGGTAATACCCCCAAAATGGGAAGCATTACCCTGACTAAGATAGTGAGACAGTCAGGAGTGTCACCATTTCCTTTCTGGCAGAGCCATGGATGTGTTTATCAGAAATGGGGTTAATTTGGTCTAGTTCTTCTTGTTCTGGTAGGGAGTTACTTAATAGTACAAAAATGTAGAGCAAGAGGGAACAGGAAGGGCCAGGCAGGCTAGCACTTGAGCCACGCTGATTATTGTCCTGACGTGGAGTGTGGGAAGCTCTGCACCCAAACACGGTCACAGATAAGGGCTGGACGATTTGCAGGTGACTGTTCTGAAAAGCAAGCAGTAAGCAGCATGGATGTTTCAGGAGAACACTGACATGGGTGACAAATATAACAGTGAAGTTCATAGAACCATGGAATCTTCTGAGTTGGAAAGGACCCATCACCATCATCAAGTCCAACTCCTGTCCTTACATAGGGCACCCCCAGGACCACACCATGTGCCCAAGAGTGTCATCCAAATGCTTCTTGGAGTTCAGTGTAATAGTGTAAAAACTGAGGGTGTTTCAGCAGTGAGTGTTAAGTACTGCTCACATCCTGGCTGTGGCTGGCAGGTCCCTGCCAGGGCCCAAGGGGAAGGTTTGGCTGTGGCCAAGCACAGGGTTTCAGCACAGGGTTTCAGCACAGGCTCGACTCCTCAGACAGGACTGGGAGCAGGCCCTGGGCAAGCTTAAGTCCTTTTTGCAAGGTGATTATAATTTTCTTGTTGGCTGCAATCAACAAGTACCTCCGTGCAGCAGTGTCTCAGCCTGAAGCAGCAGGATCTCCAAGCGGCTGCGGGACGCTGTGTCTCAGTGTCACAGCTGGGATGTGACACCCCCTCTGCAGCAGCAGTGTTCGGTGCTCATTTTCCACCTGTTGGTTTGGGGGTTTTGGCACCCAGGTACGCTGGGCTGCAGGGATGAGACGGAAAGCTGGCTGGTCAGCTGCAGCACGCTGCGATAATGGAGAGGTCTGAGCGGGCAAGGAGCCAGATTCGAAACCCCGGTCCGTTTTGTGAGGGCTGGGAAAGTCACTACGGGCCTCGGCTGTCTCGGCGCTGGTTTGGGACACGGCGGAGTGACTCGGGGAGCAAGGCTGCGCTTCAAGGATGCTACTGCAGCTCGCAGTCCGTTCCCGAGGGTAAGGGGAGGGGAAGGTGTCTCCGCGCTGGCTGCTCACGACCGCCCCGGCGGAGCGGAGGGCCGGGACCCCACCCCCGGGTCGTCCCCGCCCTTCTCGGGGTGGTACCGGCGGCGCGGCGGGCCGGCACCGGAGGATGCTGCGGCTGCTGCTGGTGCTGCTGCTTCTGGGGCTGGCGGGGGGCCGTCGGGCCGCCCTGCTGCGGCTAGGGCTGAGGGGCAGCCCCCTCCGGGAGGTGAGCCCGGCTTTCCTCTCCCTCACCCTGGACGCCAGCCTCGCCCGCAACCCGCGCTTTGTCGCCTTGCTCAGGTGAGCCGCCTCCCTTCCTCTCTTCCTCTTGGTTTTGCGCAAAACAAAAAAAGAGCTCCGGGGTGGGGGCGGACACGGAGGTTCTTTTGGGGAGAGGTCCTCGGCGGGCGGGGAGGGGTCTGCAGCTGCGGGAAGAGGGGGCTCCTCGTGCATTGCGGAGGGGAAGCGGGTATTTCTGAATCAACAGAACGTGTGCTAGCCTGGAGTCTTGAATCCAGCTGGATTCAGACATAAACGCAGCTGGGAGTGCTGAGAGCTGCGTGCTGTGTCAGGACAAAGTCTGGCTAGGGTTTGGGGGCAGGGGGTAAGGCTACCTTGCTCTCTGGAGATAGCACAGGGGTAAAGCGAGGAGAGGAACTGCTCTGCGAGCAGAAAATAAAGAGAAGGAAACTGCCGAGCAAAGGAATTGCGCCTAGTGGGACTGGGGTCTGCGAGCCCTGCCGCTCTGCCAAATAAAAAATCATCCGAGCCCTCAGGCAGCTTTGTAAACGCTTGCCTGGGCATTATCAACATGAAGTCAAACTGAGCAAGCTGAGCAAGGTCTGTCACCACCAAAACTGAATCGAGAGATCCTGAAAATGGAGCCCTTTACCCCCCCGTGTTATACTGAACAACTCTTCTATACCTAACCCTTTGGGCTCTGGCTTCTCTCTCACTCTTTTCTTCCCCGCTGTTACTCCGTGGTTTTTTTGGTTTTTTTGTGGTTTTTTTTTTTTTGTTTGTTTGTTGGTTTTTTTTGGTTTGTTTTTTGTTTTTTTTTTTTTTTTTGGTTTGTTTTTTGTTTGTTTGTTTGTTTTTGTTTTTTTTTTTTTTGTTTGGTTTTTTTTTTTTTTTTTTTTTTTTTTTTTTTTTTTTGTTTGGTTTTTTTTTGTACTCTGTTCCCTTTGATTCTGTCTTTTTTGGAACTTATCTTACTTAATTACCTCTCCGGTATCACTTTTCATCCCCAGTCCTGATTTTCCTCCTCCCACCACTTTCACCTTTTCCTGGTCACCAAGGTGGGTAGATACATGACGTTAGCTTTTTGGACACTATTCAGCTCTCTAACCTCCAGCCTCAACTGCACACACACTATGGAGTTTAGACTGGGGCAGCCCCACTGCCTCAAAGAGGAGGAAGTACTTGGTGGCCTCTAATCTGATGTGTGTGGGGCAGATAGTGCCTGTGGGCCTGGCATCCTTGTGGTTTCCCCAGCAAACATTGGGTGCCTGTGCTGCACACCCTGCACGGGATAAGTGCGAGTCACAGGGGCAGAACTTAGGTTGCTTTATCAACCTGCTACCCTAAAGCTAATGCTTGTCCCAGTGTGGACTCTTACTCTGTCCTGGGAACAAAAGCAGTCACTTGATGGAAATTAGGACTGATGGTGTAAAGTCATATTTACACCCACCTTCTCACAAGACTGGTGTGGTAGTTTCATATAATCAAAATTAAAAATAAGTCTGGGGGAAAAGAATGCCTAGGACAAAAAAACCCAAACCAAAACCAAACCTGTTTTGAAGTATTCCCTTACTCTGCCCCCAGGACTTGGCTCCCTGTCTGTGACCATGTTCCCTAGGGCATGTCTCCCCCTTCCAGCCTCCCCAGCACTCTCCTGGCCCTCCTTGTCAGCACTGTCTCTGCTGCACAGTGTGCTGAGGCACAGGTCCAGCAAGGGATCAGGAGTGCCTTGAAGCTACTGGATAGCCCCAGGTCACCTACGTGTCCCTCTGAGCACTTGCTGTGTTTAGCCTCTACACCAAAGCCAGAGTCTGCATGAATTCAGTGTTTCTTCTGTTTCTTGACATCCCTTCCTCAGCAATGTCAAACTCCGTGCCCTGGCAGCAGCCCTGTCCCCAGGGTTCCTGAGGTTTGGTGGCACTGAAACGGATTTTCTCATCTTTGATCCCAACGAGGATTCAACTCCAGAAGAGAAAACCCTCTGGGAACTTGAGGTCCAGCAAGGTAAAATGGGCATCAACCTGTTAGACTCAAACTTCTGGGTTTAGCACGTGGCTTTGATGCAATCTGGGAAAGCCACAAGGGCATAGCAGCAGCTCTGGGTGTCCTCCACAGGGTCACCATTGCTCTCCTCCATGGAGAGGAGATCTGTGGACCTTCAGCACAGTCTGTGGCAGAAGCAGCACCAGCCATGGAAAAGGGAGGAAGGGCACAGGGGACATCATGTCCACCCCAGCATCTGCTGGAACTCTCCCTTTGGCACCCCGTGCTTCCTGCAGCAGCCTTGGGAGCTCCCGCACTGCCTGGGAGGCAGTCAAGGTCAGCTCAAAAGTTGTGGTTTCATGATGAAAATTAAGTAATGGATGGAAGTAATAATCTTTTGAGAACAGAGTATCCATTTTCTCTATCTTGGCTGAAGCCAGAGCTAGGCTGGGTGTGCAGCTTTGCCTTCCTGTTGCTACAACAGGTCAAGCACAAACCCATCAGTCTACTGCCTGGGGCTTTAGCTTGGTGCTGGTCCACGAGATTTCCAACTGCAGTGAAGTCCATTTCCTCTTTAAACTCAGCAAAAGCACTTCCTAGAGGTGTTTCAGATGAAAAAAACCTATCTCTTCCAGTGGTGCACAGCACCACAGTGTAACTGTGCATCACTGTACAACTGGTGGTCATCTTCCCCCTCCCATACCTCTTTGCTGGGTGGCTGCCTCCTCTCTGGCTAACTGTGACTGCAGCTTGTGCCTTCCTCTCTGGTTATGGCTTGTTCTTGGTTTGCATGACAACAAAAAAACAAAACAAAACCTAACAAAACCCAAAACAAGCAAAAATAACAAAACAAACAAACAAAACAAAACCAAAACAAAAGCATGAGCCTTGAAGAAAAAATGTGTCTTGTGGCTGCTGGCAATAGATTTGCTGTTGGAGCCACACGGGGGGGTCAGTGCTTTCCCCCCTGCACTGCATGAGACCAGCAGAGCAGGAAGCCTCACCCTGTACCTGCCCACAGCAGCCGTGGACCCTGCTGTCCCACTGCATGCCACAGTGGCTTATCTGCTCCTTGGACACTGCTGCATGTGCTTTGTCAGCTGGCTGGAACGTGGGTTTCCAGATGGTGCTTCAGCTAAAATAGCTTGCTGGGATGTGACTGCTACCAGAAGCACAGCTCAGCCTTCCCCCACCCTGCCATCTCCATCACCTTACACTGGGAAATATTATATAACATGTATTTATGCATCAAACCAGCCCTTTTTTTTCTGTGCACCTAACACTCTGAAGGTAGGGATATGTTTCACAGGAGTGCGTGATTCTCCTGTGCTTCCCCTCGGGTGATGCAGCCCTTTGCATGCTGAACCCTGACCATGAAGGTGAGGTCCTAATTGCTGTCAACCTTCTTCTGCTCTCCAGGGCCTTGTGGCTCAACACCTGCCTTTGCTGCTGTCGAGAAGCTGTTGCTGTCCCAGTGGCCCAGCCAGGAGAAGCAGATTCTTGCAGAGTATAACCGGAAAAAGCACAGAAACACCACCATTACAAGTAAGACTTCAGTGGATTTTTTTCCTAGGACCAGGGGGTTGTAAATCTGTGCCCTGAGGTAAAAGGATCATAGACTGCTAGAAGCTGAAACCACTGAAAAAATTAATATTTTTCCAAGTAGGTGAAATGTTTCTGGGAAATCTTTTTCTCCTGCCTGCCACTTCACATTTATCTGCTGCAGGAGTTGTGAGGATCTCAGCACCTTGCAGCATGGTGTGTAGTAATGTCTGGGCTCTTCTGCCCACCTGGAGAGGTTGGCACATCTGCAGCACCAGGCTAAATAAATACAGCAGGAAAGACTGTATTGGCCAGAGCTCAGCTAGCATGCCATAGCCTTGAGATGAGCATCCCCCCCTTTCTCTGTGCAGGGAACACTCTGGATATTCTCTACAGCTTCGTAAACTGCTCAGGGTTCCACCTGATCTTTGGGCTTAACGCCTTGCTCCGGAAAGATGGCTTGCAGTGGGACAGCTCAAATGCCCAGGCACTGCTGGACTACTGTGCTTCACAGAGATACAACATCTCCTGGGAGCTTGGGAATGGTAAGCGTGGAAGCCTGCTTGTGGGCCAGGCCAGCAGTCACCTGGAAAAGGACCACCTCAGGGTAAGGGCTGCTCGTTTTGGATGTTTAGGATGATAGCCCATAAAGGCAAGGTGATATTTTATTGGAAAACATTAAGGTCTTCATTCGTGAGGAGGGATTTCACAGAAGGCCCCCAAAATGAGCAAATTATAATAATTTTGGTGTTCCTACCAAAGGCTCTGAGATGAGGTGAGTGGTGGCAGGTGCAGCAAGGTGCAGGATGTCACCTATGGGGATTGTCTGGGGCATAGCACGCTGCATCACCTGGGCTTTCAGTCTCATGCTTGTCACCTTCAAACCTCTCTCCTGTATCATGCCAGCTCACGGGTGGTTGGCACTCCCCCTGGGGAATGAACTGCCAGGCCCCAAAACTACAGTGCTGATGCTTCTGTGTCCTCTCCAGAGCCCAACAGCTTCAGGAAGAAATCTGGCATCTACATTGATGGCTTTCAGCTTGGGCAAGATTTTATCCACTTACGGCAGCTTCTGAGTAACTACACCTTCTACCAGCACACCAAGCTCTATGGTCCTGATGTTGGTCAGCCCCGAAAGCGCACACAGAGATTGCTGAGAAGGTAGGGGCCTGGGCAGCACCCTCTGGGGTGGCCTGAGGGAGTACAGCAGGATTTTCTGTGATTTTCTGCTAATTTTAAGAATTTTGTGCTCCAAATCAATAGTAAGCTTTTACAAATGGGTGCATCCAGTCTAACTGCTACAGACCTGTCTAACTGACAACTACTTTCCTATGTTTTAACTCACGCCAGATATTTATTTCCCTTGATTGGGGATGACTGAAATCTTACGTGTGTAAGCTCAAGGTTTAAATACACAGCCAGATGAAACCAAGACACCAGCAGCACTCCAGTGATTGACTTTCAACTGAGTTCTGGCTCTAGTGCTGTGTTAACAAGGGCTTTCCACCTTAGGAATCTCTGGCCCTACTGCATGGCCCCACAGCAGTTCCCCCTCACTGCTGCCAGCCAGGGGGAGAGGGTAGGGCTGTACATGGCAGCTCCTTCATGGGGGACTGTGGCCCATCACTGGTACCTGAAGGAGGCCTGCAAGAAAGCTTGGGTAGGGTTCTTTACACAGATCTGTAGCAAAAGGGCAAAGGGAAATGGTCTTAAACTGGAAGAGGGGAGAATTAGGTTGGACATTAGGACAAAATTCTTTCCTGTGAGGGTGATGAGACCCTGGCCCAGGTTGCCTAGAGAAGTGGCTGCTCCATCCCTGGCAGTGTTGAAGGCCATGGCATGAGCAACCTGGTGTGGTGGGAGGTGTCCCTGCCCATGCAGGGGAGTTGGAGCTGGGTGATATTTAAGGTCCCTTCCAGCCCAACCCATTCTGTGATTCTCCCTGCTAACCTCCCATTCTCTACCACATCCCTTTTGGTTGCAGCTTCCTGAAGTCAGGAGGGAAGGTGATCAATTCTGTCACATGGCACCAGTAAGTACTGCTCAGATACCATCATCCCCCCTGTTTATCATCTGCTTTCTTTCTAAAACATCAGTTTGAACATCTCCATAAGGAGAAAGGGTGAAATACCCCTTCCAGCAGGTCCCTCAGGTGCCTCACTGCAAGCTTCTTTGCTCAGAATAAGAGATGAATTGAGGGTGAATATTACAGAAGTGCAGAAGGCCTCCAAAGAGTCTACTTGATGCAGAGACCCAAAAGCACTTGTTGGGGGGTTGTAACATAGGCACAGCAGCAGGGAATGCAATGTGGCAACAGCGTCATTTTGTTCACTAAATAAGTTCACTGGGAAAAACAGAAACAGAATGTGGAGAAAAAGGTGGCACAGCAGGTTCAGTTTTCTGAGGAGCATGAGGGGGTAGTTCATGATTCTCCCCATCACACAGAGAATCCCTGCAGCAGTTGAGCCTTTTTGCATAGGCTGTGCTTGAACATGTACCAAAAGCTACTGAGATCTGAGCTGCAGGCTCAGCTGCCTCAAAACTTCAAGCTTTGCCAACCCTTGCAAATAAAATGCATTTTCCCCTGGGAGGAAAGGGGTGTCCATACAGAAGGAAAAGAAGGTAGCTAAGCAGAGATGCCACTGATGGAGTTCTGTGAGACCAGGTTTTTCACGTTTTAAACAACCCATGGATGGCTTTGAAACTGAGTCAGTACCTCTGATGTTGGTGCCCTTCATAGTATTTGAAAGGCTGAACCTGATGCAGTGAAAGCTTCATCCTCTAAAAACAAATTCAGGGAGCCACTGGTGACCATGCTGGCAAATGCACTCCTTGTAAAAAATGAGTAAGCCTTGTTAGCTCATGTTACATGCTGCCTTTTTGTCTCTTTATGTCTGTTTGCTCTAAGGGGAAATCCTTGCAGGTCTGGTTGGTCCAAAGTTCTAGCTGCTTCTCCTGCTCCCTTCTCTTTGCTCTCCAAGCCAGCTCTGGCTGCCTGTGTGCAGCTGCCCTCAGGTCCCCCCCGCAGTGGCACGGTGCCAGCCCTTCCCTCCTGTGCTGTGGCTTTTAAAGCAGGCAGTGATGCAAGTGGTCCCCAGGGCACCTGCCTCATCAACTCTGCATGTTTTGAAAGTGATTGCCATGGGAAGGTGGTTTTCCTTCCAGAGTTGAATGCAGCACGGGGACGTGTAGCAGTCAGGTAATTGTGGGAAAAGATGTGCTTATGCTGTATGTATCTATACATACATGACTTATGTATGCATTTGGAGCTGCTAGCAAGACATAAAAGGCACCCTCTCCCCTTCCTAGACTGTTCTTGCCCTGTGGCTGCTTTAGCTTAAAATGGGCATGCATTATTTCCTTTACCAATTTAGGATTATCAGGTTTTAGCTTCCCCTCGTGGCGGGAAGATGTCAACTACAGCTGGTAGGACTGAGTGACAGCAGGATGAAACCACAGGATCCCAATTTCCTTCTGTTTATTCAAACATGAGTGAAAAGCTTGTGATGCTGTAGAGATGCCTCCATCCTGTTCCCTTCAGATGGCCAAAATACTCCAACAGGGAGACAGAATCTGGTAGCTGGTCTGTTTAATATATATCTTGAAACAGTAAAGCAAATAAGCACATAGAAGTATCTCAGCAAGAGAAGATTTACATCAGCTGGCTCTTATTCTGGCTCTTATAGTGTTTTCCTCATTCTGAATGAGTAAATGCAAAAAACCTCTACCACTTCTGTTTGTCACAATTTCTGTGATATCCTGTCTCTCCTGAGGTAATTATACCCAGTAGTCCTTAAAATACAAACAACACACTTGGAAAAAAAAAAAAAAAAAAAAAAAACTGATCAGAAGATTAATGCCGTGGATAAAGCTGTCAAGCAACTGAGTACTCTCAGGGGTGTTTGGTACCAGTGGCTGTATTTTTCTTTAATTTTGGCTGTGGCAGGGGATGTTTGTTTGCTTTTTCCATTTCCAGTTACTATGTGAATGGACGAAGTGCAACCAGGGAGGACTTCTTGAGCCCCAAGGTGCTGGATTCCTTTGCCACTGCTGTGCATGAAGTCCTGGAGGTGCCTTGTCTTGTTCAGTCATTCCCACGTTCTGTTTCCAGGGGCCTAGCAGAGAATGCAGGATAAAGGACAAGTTCTCAAGCATTAAATAGGGATCCTCAAAGCTTGGGTGCTGGTGGAGTTGTAAATTAAAAATAAAAAAACAATAATACTAATAATAGATGAACCCCAATAGTTTGTCATACTGCAAGCATGGTGCCAGATATATCAACAACCTTTACATTTTCATCTACCTACCTACCTACCTAGTCATTACTCAGGGATGTAATCTGTGGTCATACCTCCCCTGCCCCTCACCCTTATTTCTTTGTATGTTGAGACCCCAAGAACAGCATAACTTAGAATATAACCCTACTCAGCACAAGGAGACTTACAGGACACCTGGCTTTTAGTGATGTTTGCCTTGTTCTACTTGCAGAGACTTTTTTTTTTTTTTTTTTTTTTTTTTTTTTTTTTTTTTTTTTTTTTGGAGAGAACAGGGAATAAACCTGCTTCTAGTCCTTTTGATCAAAATTTCTGTGATGTTAGGCCTTAAATGTAAGCATCATGCATAGGCATTTGGCTGAAGCACAAATTTTGCCTGTTATTTCAGTAACCAAAAAAACCACCCCTAAATTGTTGTCTCTTTCTCTTCTTCCCTATGTCACACTGGCCAGATTGTTGGTGGGACTGTGCCCAACAAGAAGGTCTGGCTAGGAGAGACGAGCTCTGCCTATGGAGGAGGAGCCCCTGGGCTGTCCAACACTTACGTTGCTGGCTTTATGTGAGTACCATGTCACAGGGGTGGGGAGATGAGACACTGAACCACCAGAAGGGGGCTGCATACATTCCCTGCAGGAGAAACATCTCCTTTGGGCTTCCTGAGGAGAGCAGGCCATGGTTGGGTTGAGGATCATAACTCCCCTGCTGCTCCCTGTGCCTTCCCCCAGTGCCTGAGGTTCATTGTAGGCCCAGGTGATAGCAGATTCCCATGGGAAATGAAGGATGACAAGGGAGAGAAAGTTGTATTTCTGGTCTTGAATCTCCTATGCTAAATTTGTCCTTTTTGAATAGAAAGTCATTCATGTGATCCTTTTCCAATGTCATCCTCTAACCACTGTGAAATTACTCACCAAAGGGAAATTGAGTCATGAAGTAATTTCCTTCAAGGATTCATTTTTTACCATTTTGTGAAAATAAAAGACTTCAGGATTTTAACACTTTGATAATTTTGTAGATTCAGGAAGGCAAAATTGCAGGGAATGTTTGGTTCACACTTTGAAAATTAACTAAAAACATGGCTGCAGTGTATTTTTTCCCCTCCTAGAAGGCACTGATGATTTTTTCATCAGGGCCTGGTGGGTCAGCAAGTCAAAGCCTAGTGATGGCAGACAACCTTGTTGTTGGCTGTGGTGATTTCTTGGCCAGTTCAGGAGCATCTGTGGAAAGGGACCTTGGGGTGGACAGTAAGCTCAGTATGAGTGCACAGTGAGCTGCAGCAGCAAAGAAAGCCAAGAGGATGCTGGGCTGCATCAACAAGGGCATTGCCAGGATATAGAGGGGAACTGCGGCCTCATGGCTTTTGGCTGGTTTTTTAGGTTTTTTTGGAGCAAAATGTAGTTTTCTTAGGTGGTGGGCAGTCTCATTCACACCACTTGTCACATTGTATAAAAATCTCTTAACAACCCTTGAAGTTTCAGATCAGAATTAGAATTTACCCTCACATACTCATTCACACTTTTCTTTTTACAACTACAAAACAATCATTTACCACAATACATGACAAGGAATTGCAATTGCACGCGTAAAAGGACAAATGACAAAACAAAAAACAAAAAACCCCAAAAAAAACAAAACCAAAAGCAAGAAAACCCCCACAAAACCCCAAATCTCAAATACAAACAACACGTTAAGGCTTTTCTCAAAGGAAATAATACAAAATATCTTAATTTTGTAGTCTTTTAGTCACTTGGCACCCCCTGATTAACTTTCATAATAGCAGAAGCCTGCTTAGGGGCAAAGGTACCGCAGTCCGCGGCCGCCGATCCTCCCGGGCAGGAAGGGCCGAGCCGCTCTGCCCCCTCCCCATCTGCACCGCCCCGGTGCTCGGCGGGGCTGAGCGGGCCAGCCCCGGGGGTCTCTGTGTTTCCCCGGTGCTGCGGAGAGGCCGGGCCGGGCCGGGCCCGCGGGTGGTGTTTGTGCCGCTCCATCAGATCTGGGAGAGGAGGCGGGAGGTGCGCGTTGCGGGGGCTTCTCTCGGGTCACGGTCGGGGCCGGGCGCGGGTCTCCCGCCCCGGGGGCTTAGGGGCGGCCGAGGTTTTCTCTGTGCTCCCGCCCGCCGCTTTGGTTTTGTTTCAATGACTCCGAGATCAGAGGCCGGGTGGGTAACACTTTCGTGGCCGTTTGATCTCGCTTTGTGGCAGCTTCAAAGAGAAGCTTCCCTGCTTATTCTTAGGTCTCAAAATCGGCATATAAACCATTAGATTTGAGCCACGTGAGCAAAAATCTTACGGCAGTGTCATCATATTGAGTTCCTCTCTTTTGGAGGATTTTCACAAAGACGTTTAAAATAGACTTATCCTCAGAAGACATTTGAGACTCCATAACCTTAAAGTTCTCTGCTGCTCTCACCTCTATTTCCGAGGGGTACAGGCTCGCTCACTCCCGAGTCTTGGACTCACCCTCGGTGGCTCTGAACCCGACTTCCTGCCCTGGAAGTTTCTGTTCCCTTCAGCAGAGCCATCCCCATCCGGCTGCTCACTCCACAGCCAACCCAGAATGATCCAGTCCTGATCATCACATCAGGGTCACCATTTTTCAGAATGCAGAATGACTGACACCAGGGGGTCTTTAAGCATCAGCGTTTATTGTATGAGACATCCATACTTTTATACTTTTATACTTTTTGGCCATCTGTGCAGCCGTACCTGTACAATTTGGGATTGGTTATTATGAGGTGTCCATGCACCACAACTCACAAACTGATAAGGCTGGGACCACTTGTCCACGCTCTGGAAGCTTAAAGCGGGCAGGCTAAAAGTTTCTGCTGATTTCTCTAACTTTATTACACTGTATCAAGCCATTTTCTCTGTTCTGCTCTACTAACTATGCATCATTGTTAAAGATTCTGCTCTGCTAGCTAGGCCTCAAGGTTGAAGGTAATGCTCAAGGTCAAACTGCATGCCTACAGGGCATCACCAGCAGAGACAAAGATCACCATCCTGCTCTACTTAGCACTTGTCAAGCCACTCCTGGAATACTGTGTTCAGTTCAGTGCCATACAAAAAAGATGTGAACAGGCTGGAGAGGGTCCAGAGGAGGGTCACAAAGATGTCAAAGGACTGGGAAGCCTTTCATCTGAGGAAAGGCTGAGACAATGGGGTATGTTCAGCCTTGAGAAAAGAAGGCTTAGGGGAAGCCTCATCACCATGTTCCAGTATTTAAAGGGTAGCTACAATGAAGATGGAGACTCCCTTTTTCACAGGGAGGCACATGGAAAAGATGAGAGATAACAGTGCAAGTTACTCCAGGGGAGATTCCAGTTGGGCATCAGAAGAAAAGTTTTTACTCTGAGGACAGTTTGAATAATCCTCCCAGGGAAGTGGTGAATTCCCCAGCACTGGGCACTGCGAAGACTCAGCTTGACAAGGTGCTGGGCTGTCTCACCTAAACTGTGGTTCTGCCTAGAAAGGTTGGACCAGATGATCCTTGAGGTCCCTTCCAACCTGGCATTCTGAGATTCTATGATCATATCTGGTGGTTGTTTTTCCACCACCTGCAAGCAGGGTAGTGGAGCAACTGTTCCTACCACCTAGGACTTCCAGAGGTGGAGTGAAATTATTTTCAAGGTAATCAAGCAAGATGAATTAAAACTAGTGGTGTGATTTTAAGGAAGTCAGCAGCGTGCCCTAATTCTTGCTTTCCTAATTTCCAAGCTAATCAGAGAAGGGACAACAATGAGGTCAACTATTCCATCTGCATGGTTTTTGTCTCATGTTTGGCAGGTGGCTGGACAAACTCGGACTTTCAGCCAGGCAAGGGATTGATGTTGTGATGAGACAAGTTTTCTTCGGGGCAGGGACCTATCACCTGGTGGATACCAACTTTGAGCCTTTGCCGGTAGGTGTGCAGCCCGCTAGCACCAGCTGAATTTCCTGCACTGAATGTGGAGGTACAAGTCAGCTGTTTCAGCAACACAAGAGAGCCACAGATTTTGTAGGATAGTTGCTCACACCTAAAGTTAGCTCAGGTTTCCTTGTGTGTTCATGTGTTATCCAAGGTCTTTACTGCAACTGCAGCGGTGCGGATAGGCTCCAGCACTGCAGAGACTGATTTCTGGGACATGATGCTCTATGCAGCTGGAGTGCACAAGGTTTTTCTGGGTGGACTGTTTTGATTTGAGTACTCCTCAGCTGAGTGATGAGTGGCTCTTGAACAGACATGGTATGAGGTATTATCATCATTTGTGAAAACCAAACCAACATGAAGTCCAGACTCATCCATTTCTTGGCACATGAGCGTATTCAGCCTACAGAAATGGCTGAAGTATAATTAAATGAAAACATGCATTTAGTATCATTGGATTCATTAGGAAATAACATTCTGTTGTGATGAAACATCACTATTAGATTTATATGTTGTTCTTGCATGTACAGCGTATTTCTTTGTGCTAATAGCACTTAACTTGGGATGAGAGAACAGCATCTTTCTTTTTATCCATCCTCTAGTTTTTCTGCTACCAAGCTGTGATTTCCACAGGCTCGTAGAGACCATCTGAGAGGAAGCCCAGCATATGGGGTTGTGTCCTGCCTTTTCAGTTGGTTCCCATGCCAGGGGCTGCATTGTCAGGCTTGTGTCTTTGGACTTTTTTATTCCCTCAGTTAAAATATATTTCATTTAGGCTAAAAGAATGTACCTTGTTCCTCATCCAGAGGCAGTACAGATGATAAGCAAGTTCATGATGCTTTTACAGGCAGGGAAATCCAAACCCAGGTCCATCAGTTTTAGTTAGTATGGAAACAGTAGCACAACAACTGTCAGAAGGCTACATGTCCTTGCAGGGGGTCTGAGCATGCAAGGCCGATAGGAATAGTCACTGCTCTGGGTTTGTGATGAGTCAGGAGAGACACCTGACAGTTTTCCTTCTTAGAAAACCTCAAAGACAACTCCCAGATGAGCTGGGAGAAGGACTCAAATGTACCAGCTGGAGCTCATCCTCCCCTGGGACTGAGCTTGAAGAAGCAATGCTGCAAAAGGCAGCCTGTCTGCCCCTGCAGTCCTAAAATGCATCTTTGCAGACCATGTGCTTTCTTCGGTACAGTCACAGACTTCACAGAGGAAAAGTAGCAGTCAAGATGCAAGATAAAGCAGACGTGGGAAAAAATACCTCGGGCATCCCTCAGGCGTCATCCTGGGGTGTCAGAGGATTTACTCTTGACTGGCGTTGAAACTAATCCCAAAACATGTTCAAAAGCACGATGTTAGCAAAAGGCATAAAAGTTGGTGGGGGCTTCTTACCGGCATGGCACCAGTTGATGGGACATAAGCTTTCCTCCAGCTCATCCCCCGAGGATTCACCCCTGGGGTGTTCTGTACCCTGCAGAAGAGGCTTCCAAAATGCACTCTCTTCTCCATGCTTTCCGTGGAGAGCTCCGAGATTTGCATGTGAAAGGGAAAATGACTCTTAGGTACCTTTCATATGTAACTGCTCTGCAGTTTGGAGGCAGGGTTTTTTCTTGGGCTATGCTGTTTGTAGGAGCTGAAATAGATACTGTGAAAAACTCGGTAACGAAAAAATCATAGGGAAAAGATCGCTGAAACTGGCAACACAGTGAATATGTTTTCAGATGTGCTCCTGGAATGTACACAAGTGCTTACCTGTGTTTTCTAATGCCCCTCAGGACTACTGGCTCTCGCTGCTCTACAAGAAGCTGGTGGGTACCAAGGTGCTGCAAGTGAGCCTGTCAGGAGCCGACGAGAAGAAGCTCCGTGTTTACCTCCACTGCACGAACCCCCTCCAGTAAGCTTCCAGAAATGGTGAAAAATCCCAGAAACAGAGCCCACGGCTACCCCCAGGCCAACAAAAGCAATCTGGGACTGTGAAAGAACTACACTGTTTCTGTGAACCCCTTTTCTCGCCTGATCTCCACCATGATCTCCTCTTGCCTTGCAGTCCGAAGTACAGAGAAGGGGATGTGACCTTGTTGGCTTTAAACCTCTACAATGTAACCCAACATTTGCAGCTACCCAATTACTTGTCCAGCAAGCACCTTGATCAATACCTCTTGCTGCCTCACGGCAAAGAGAATATACTTTCCAGGTAAGAGTGCAGTTCCTCCTGTCTCTGTAGAAACGACTTTGCTTGCAGTGAGCTGGTCTTTAAAACCTCACTTTCTTCAATTTGCAAGGTAAGGGCGGGGGGGGGGGGGGGGGGTGGGGGAAGGAGAAGGTATCTTGCTTGATGTCAATCAGAAAGCTTTTTGCTAGCAAGCTTCAGAGCTCTGGACCAGTTCTGCACAAGTACAGGTGTGTTTTCCCAAGTGCTGGCTTATAATTTACACCAATGAGTTCAGGCTTTGTGTGTTTTCTTTTGTTGTTAACGCTAATGCATCTGCACAGGAAGGATGTTCTTTCTGGACATAGTAGATAATGCTACTATTTGCATAGTAGTAAAAAAAACCCCAACAAAACAATTAAAATTTGTACTTTACAAAGCCTGTTCTTGTGTTAAGCTCAACAGGTAATCAAGAAACATGCTCTTTTCAACTCGCTTGTGCTATAACTTTAAAGGAGTCCTTGCAGAGGGAGTGCACAAAACCCCTCAAGGCCAAGTTGAGTTGGGCTTTGGGCCAAGCTTATGTTTACACTGAGCTCCAGAGCTGCTTCTGCTCAATGGCAAACAGAGCACAGCTGCTCATCTCTCTGTTCCTCTCCAGGTCTATTGAGCTGAACGGCCATGTGCTACGGATGGTGGATGAGAAAACACTGCCAGAGCTTACAGAAAAAAACCTCAAACCTGGCAGCATACTTGGCCTTCCAGCCTTCTCTTATGGTTTTTATGTTATCAAAAATGCCAAAGCTATTGCTTGCATTTAAATGGTTAATACATACACGGAGGACAAATATAAAGCACTTGGCTAGCCGGGAAGTTCAAGCCTAGAAATTCACATTTCTACCAGGAGACTTAATTCTAGCAAGGGATGCAAATGTAGTGGCAGTGTTCTGGTATGTGGGCTGGAGAAGAAGCGCTGTCCCACTGGGTAATTTGCACATGCAAGATGCTCGTGGAGCTCCTGGGAGGGTTATCCAGATTAAGCAAGCCCAGGCAGGGGCTGGTTTTGCTCTTGGTCCAGCCTGGGTCACTGCACTTGAGCACGGGGCCCTTCTCCACACCATGCTGCATCAGCTTCCCATGCTGTACTTGAGGCTCTGCCAGCGAGGAACTGCAGCCTCCCCTCTCCTCATTTCTGCAAGCACAGCTCTTAAAGCAGTTCCCTCAAACACTTGACTTCAGAAAGGACAAACAGGTTTTTTCTATTTTAGCTCTACAGCTGTGATTTTTGCTTGCACTATGTGGGGAAGCTCAAGGAGGGCTCATGGTTGCTGAAGCAACTTCCGGGCAGAAAGCAATGACCACAGAGCAACCCCAGGTCATGGTTTGCATTCTGCAGAAGATGCATTCTTGAGAAACCAGGTCCTTCCATGGGATTTGGGGCATGTTTTTCCTAAGCTAGGAGAATTCAGTCACAAGATAGAGCTACGGCCCCACGCTTTCCAAAGGCAAGTTTTTGGCATGTGAAATGCAGGCTGTTGTACCTCTGCCCCTCACACAATTCATCCCCAGGAAGAAAGGAGCAGAGCCCACCAGCACCCTGGCAAACCTTCCATGGGCAGCACAATGAGGGCTCCAACTCCTCACCATTCCCCACCCTGCAAGTGGTTAAGCTGGAAAGGATTTCCCTGAACATTCCTGGAGGTGAAGCTCTGCCTTACAGAGCCTTAGCGTTCAGCTCTCTTCTGTATTCAAGGAAACACGGAAAGGGAGAGTCAAGAGGCAGAGCAAACCACCCATCCCTTCACCACCAGAGGGACATCAGTGGTCTCCAAGCATCCTGGGGAAAAACCTGCCTGACATCCCTCCTGCTGGGGAAACAGCTATTTTGATCAGAAATTTGTGTTGGCAGTGAGTTCTGTCCCAGGCTGTGCTTTCCCCATGCAAACCCTGCAGCAGTTGGATGTGCCACTGGTCACTTTACTCTGGCACACGTGCTGCTCATCTGGGCAGTCAGTAAACTGCCCCAGAGAATACCTGTGGTCTCCCACGTGTGTTTTTCTGCATCTACTTTTCTTGAAGATATATATATATATATATATATATAAAATCCCTTACACTGTCAGTGCCTTATGACATTTTGAGCACAGCAGGGGAAAACACCACCACACTGCTCTATTTCCCTCTAAGCTTTAGAAGGATGCCACCAGCTACTTGGGGTTTCAACACAGGGTAGCAAGAAAGAGATTTTTTTTAAATGAGAAGACTTTGAAAACAGATGTACTTTTGATGCTGTGATGAAAAACTGCACAATATGAAAGCTATATTTAAGTTCTGTGTATCCAAGGAGTGTTTGCATCCACAGTGCATATGCGTTCAGTGAAAGGCTACATATCAGGGTTAATACACATCAGAAATGAGACTAGGGAAGGCTAAGTTTGTTTACATTGTCCAAGTTCAAGAAAAGACGTAAAGAGAGCGTAAAATGGAGTAGAAAGTCTTACATACAGTCAATATAGTTAATAACATTATTGATACTGTAAGTTACAACAAAGGCATCAAAGCCACAGTTTGCCTGGCAGCTCCTTTTTTCAAACTTTCCTAACAGTTTTGTTTATTCCCATGCTTGTGACTTTTATATTCGAAGATTTTAATTAAAGTAATTTATTCCAGCTTTTGGCAATCTTCCTCTTCTTACTACTCCTTTCTAACATCCTGAAACTGGAAAATTCCCTTCCCATCATCTGCACTTTGCACAATTCTTCACAGAAGTAACCAATTGAAGATGAAAGCAAGCAAACCCAGGCTGGTGTGTTTCATCTGTAGCTGACTACCCGTTCAGAAGCCCTCCACCCCCATCTTCACTCATGCATGGGCTGATGGATGCCATGCAGAACTAGTAAGAAGGGCACAGGGATGCCAGGGCAGGCAGATGACAGCTGCTCTGGCTTCACCTTCCAGCCCTGTTTCCTTCTCTGAGCACACGGCCTGGTCTTTCATATGGCAAGGCAAGGAGAGGTCTGATTGGCATGATATATAACTGCTTTCATCTTAAACAGCTCTATATACCCCCAGATGACTTCTCATTACAAAGTGTTGTACATGAATCTGATAATTACTGTTAGCTCTGCACGAACAAAGCAGGAGGGAGAGGTGCATAGGGAATGAGACACTGGATCCCAGCACACCAAGACAGGTAGAGTCAGAAGCAGCAATGAACCTTGCAGGACCCACCTTCAGCAGTAACCTGCCCCATGGGTACCTTATCTCAAGGGGTTTTCCTCTCTGAATGTTGACATGACCTTGAATGTTGATATAAATATGCATATACACACACAAGTATCTGAGACTAACAACAACGATTACAGCTCACAATTTACTTCTGCTTTCTTTTTTACTCTGGAGCTTGGAATATTCATCTTGCATTTCCCATAAATCAGCTCCTGGAAGGTGGAGGTAATGGAATCATGAGACCTTTGTACAGGGAATTGTTTAATTTACATGAAAAAAAGGAAAAAGGTAATCTCCTTAGAACTGGGGGTCATTTGACACAGACTTGATTCAAACAAGAAAGTGGGGCCTTAATAGCTTCTGGTAATTTTCCAGAAGTCTGAACTGTGCTATTGCCTAGAATTCTGTTTTTTTCCATTGAAGGGCCAAACAACCTTAAAGTGAATATAAGTCTAGTGACAATCAGTTTGGTTTTCTGCTTTGCTTTCATGAGCTCCTTAAAATTTGTCTGTAGGCAGTCCAGAGTTTGCTCATCATAGAATCATAGTATCTGCTGAGTTGGAAGGGACCCATCAGGATCATCAAGTCCAATCCCTGTCCCTTTGTAGGGCACCCCCAGGATCACACCATGTGCCTGAGAGCATCATCCAAACACTTCTTGAGCTCAGGCAGGTTGGTGCTGTGACCACTTCCCTGGGGAGCTGATACCTAACCTAAACCTCCCCTGATTCAGCTTCCTGCCATTTCCCTGAGTCCTGTCTTCAGTCACAGGAGTGAAGAAATCAGCACCAGCCCCATCCCCCCCACTCCTGAGGAAGCCCCAGACTGCAGTGAGGTTACCCCTCAGCCTCCTTTTCTCCAGACTGAACAATCCAAGTGACCTCAGACTCTCCTCATAAGTCATCCCTTCCAGACCCTTCACCGTCCTTGTTGCTCCTTTGGATGCTCTCCAATATCTTGAGTCTTTTCTATACTGCAGTGCCCACAACTGCACACAGAACTCAAGGTGAGGCTGTACCAGTGCAGAGTGGGACAATCACCTCCCTTGCCCAACACTGTGCTTGATGCACCCAGGACTTGGCTGGAAGCTCCTGGATGCCAGGGCACACTGCTGGCTCTCGTTCAGTTTGCCATCAACCAGGAATGTGCCATCACACATTTTAAAAAAAACACCCCTAGTATGCTCAGAAGCAGCCACCTGGTGAAAACAGAGGACTACAGTTCCTACAGACATAGGAGGCAGAAAGGCTGTGGGCATGGATTGCCTGGACTCTCACTGCCTTCCAGGATGCACTGCTCTAACACACCTCAGACATTCATCTCCAGCTGAATATAGCTCATGTTGACTTTGTCAGCATGAAACAGAACCAAGGTCACACACAAAAATTACTAATTAGTTAAACTTTATCTGAGCTAAATAACTGCTGCTTTTATGGTCCTATGCAATTCATTTTATTGCTCTGGAATGCTGTGGATTAAAACAGTAAATGGAAAAATGTGAAAGTCACTTCTCTGATATTTTTTTAACTTCCTCCTTTTAGTCGACATTTCTGGAAATTAAAAGTTCAGAGTGGTTTCCCTTGGTTTTTGACAGTGTGTCAGTTCAAGTTGAAGACAGTGTGGAATGTGGCAGAAACACATTACATGGACACTGAAGTCTGAGAAATCCTTTAGCAGCAAATCCAGAAACATTTTACCACTGGACAGAGCCATAAAAACTGTCTTGTGTGGCATGGTTTCAAAGCTCCCCTCCCTCCCTGGTTTATGCAATAACTCGTGTCAGATGATAGGAGAACTGAGTAAATGTGGACATATATCCAAAGGCCATATATGAAATTATACAGTTTTATTAAGTAGAATTTGGAAAGACTTGGGAGATGAGATATCTGTTGATGCATGAATCACAGAATGTCAGGTTGGAACGGACCTTAAAGATCATCTGGTCCAACTCTTCTAATATTGTAGTTTATGTGAGATGTCCCAGCACCCCATCAAGCTGATACCTGAAACTTTCCAAAGTAGGGGAATCCACCACTTCCCCTGGGAGACCATTCCAATTTCTGACTGTCCTCAGGGGGAAAAATTTTGCTCTTGTGTCCAATTGGAATCTCCCCAGGAGCAACTCGTGCCCTTTGCCCCTTATCTTGTCCATGGGACTCCTTATAAACAGGGAGTCTCCATCTTTGTAGCCACCTTTAGATACTGAAACATCATGATAAGGTCTCCCTTAAGCCTTCTCTTCTCAGGGCTGAACAGACACAGTCTTCCATGAACACCAATGTCTTTATGATGGTGTATTTGACAACATGCAGTCACCTGTGGGATTTCAGTAAATAGCATACAAGGCTTTGAAGACATTTAGCAGCAAAAATAGCAGACGTGCTTCCAGTGAGGTGCTCAGGTGTTTCGTCATCGGTTCCCCTCGGGTGCTCTGTCAGTATTCACTGTTCAAAGCCGAAGGCCGGCGAAGCTCCATCCCCCTCACACACGGTGCCGGGACACCCGGCTGCCCATCTCCATTCCTGTGCCAGGACCACGGCAGCCCGAGGCCTGCCGGTACCTGACGAGGCTGCGCGGCCCGACAGCAAACGGCGTTTCCAGTTCCGATTGCCGGCACGGGGACGCCAGGCTGCAGGCTCCGGCAGGGCGAGGAGCCACATACCGTCCCGGGGACCCGGTGGATCCCGCCCGCCCCGGCTCCTTCCACTGCGCATGGGCCCCGGGTAGCACCGCCCGGCCCTGGCAAGATGGCGGCGCTGCTATGGCGGCCCTGCCGGGGATTGCTCGGTCTCTGCGCCACCCGCCCGTCCCTTGCCGTGGCCGCCGCTCCTCCGCCGCGCCGCGCCGACGCTCTGCCGGGACCCCCGCGGCCGCTGAGCTTTTCGGCGGCCGAGCTGGTTCGCGCCGCGCCGGGCCCGCTGCAGCCCTACCTGCGCCTCATGCGGCTGCACCAGCCCGTCGGTGAGCGGGGCAGTGGCACCCCAGGGCGGCCCGGCAGCCTCGGGGGCGCCGCCTCAGCCGCGAGGAAGCGCGGGGCTGCGGCTGATGGGCGCCCCGCGGGGAGGGCGGGGCTCCCGTGCACCCCCGCCCGGCCACAGAGCACTCGCTTCGGGCAGAGGCTTTTGTCCGCTCGGCGGTGCCTCCGTCCCGCCCCGTCCCGTCCTCTCCCCTCCCCTCCCGTCCCGCTCCTCGTTCTCCCCCTCACCCACCCGCGGGTTTTGTCTTCCCGCAGGGACGTGGCTGCTGTACCTGCCGTGCACCTGGAGCATCGGCTTAGCGGCCGAGCCGGGGTGCCTGCCGGACTGCCACATGCTGTCCCTGTTCGGCGTCGGGGCCGTGCTGATGCGCGGAGCCGGCTGCACTATCAATGACATATGGGATCGCGACTACGACAGAAAGGTAGAGGAGCCCCGGGGAGTTGGCAGGGGGCTGGGGAGGTGGAGTGCTGGGTGGCTGACTCAGGGCACGGCCGCTCATCCCCGGCAGCACCGGGCACTGCGCAGCGCTCCGCGCTCAGAAACTCCCCCATGTTTCTGGCAGAGATGTTTGCCTGGAGTTCGTCTACATTGCCTCCTAGAATAGTCGAAATAATTTTTATTTTGTATCACATTTTCTAGGGATGTAGTAAGACTTCTAGAGAACTTACCTCAGTGTACGATAGAACCATAACATTTTCAGGGTTGGAAGGGACCTTTAAGATAATCCGGTTCCAACCCCCCTGACATGGGCAGGGACACTTCCCATCAGATCAGGTTGCTCAGAGCCCTGTCCAGCCTGGCCTTAAAAACTTCCAACACCTCTCTGGGCAACCTGTGTCTCACCACCCTCATGGTGAAGAACTTATTCCTAACATCCACTCTAAATCTCCCCTCCTCTAGTTTGAATCCATTCCCCTGTGTCCTGTCACTACCTGACATCCTAAAAAGTCCCTCACCAGCTTTCTTGTAGATAATGTAGCTGTTGTTTTCACCTGTAGGTAGTTTGTAAATAGGTTCATTTTCCAGCTTCATTTTGCACTGCAGAACAAATAAAGTAATGTTGGGGGGTTTTTTGTTGTTGTTTGTTGTTGGGTTTTTTGGCTGTACTTGCTAATTATGATCCACCCATGAATAATTTTATTTTTCAGTTTTCAGGAGCAGAGATTCCTTGAGTATTGTTAATTTCATGAGAATGGCTGCTAAGCATGTCATGCCCAACCCTTAGCTAATTGTCTCCTCTTGTGCTGTATTTTTCACCTCCCTTTTGTTCAGAAGGACATAAGCAAAAGGCAGTGTCCAGTGTCAGATGTTGATGTGCCCAGGTGCAGGCTTGGAAGGGAGTGTCCTGCTGATGTGTCAGTGTTTGCTTGTCCTGTTTTCTCTTTTTCTGTTATTCCTCTGTTATTCTCTTATTCTGTTATTCTCTTATTCTGTTATTCTCTTTTTCTGTTATTATAAAGCCTATTATTTGGCTTTGGGTTTCAGTGCTGACAAGAGACAGGATATTGGGCCAGTCGAATATGTGAAATTCTTACAGCACTCTTGCATTTGTGCTTTTGGGAAGGCAGTGAATCAGTTTGGGTTTTGTGGGAGCTTTGGAAGCCTTAAGGTTTGCAGTTTATTAAAAACTATGTGTGCTAAAAATATTTGACAAAGTGGGGGTTGTTTAGTAAGATGGAATTTTTAATCATGAATTAATTAGTTCATTCTTGTGCTTTGGTTAGGTCTAAAGTTTTAAAAATTCTCATTGCTGTTTTTTTCCTACATAACTTAAAAGGATATCTTCAAAACAAGTGCTCTAGAGGCTGGGTAAATATCATGGTATTGACTTGAGGTGGTGATGGTGCTTTGGGGTTTTAGACTGATGTTACTAATTATTTGGTGAATCTTCTGTTTAAATGAAAGGTCCCTCATCTGGTTACCAGGAGCAGTGGAACTGGTCACAAATATGTCAAGTGCCTGTTTAAACTGCAAAAGCAGAATTTGACAGTTGCATAACCTGACCGGGGCGGAACAAACTAAAAAAAGTTTATTTAAATTCACATTATTAAAGCATATGCAGAACACTTCATACAAAAATAGTATTCTGTAAAATGTTGGCTTCTGAACCTCCTTGAATAGACTCTATACCATTTTTATCTAAATTCAGAACTTTGTCTTTTTCTTGTTTTTTTGTTTTAACTTTTTTTCTTCAGTCGGTGATCACCTCTGGCAAGTAATTAGCCATACATTTCAGCTGAACTTTTTTCTGATACTTGTTTCTTCCTTCTATTTGCTTTATATGGTTTCTTGTTCTAGACAGGGTTTCTAAACTCTATTGTATTCCAACTAGGATTAAATTTATTGTCCTGGCATGGCTATTAACCATGGTTATGCATGCTAGAGGAGCATCTTTATATTTTACATGGTAATCACTTTGAAGGATTTAAGCATAGAAGTGCTACTTTTAATTGTGATAGTTAGCTCGCACCTTTTCAAGTGATTTTTTTTTCCCTAAGGTACTAAAATTCCTATACAAGATGTCTGAAGTGTTTCTTATTGCACTCAAGTGGCACTTTATTTCTGCTCCAGTTTTTCAAGCCTGTGTGCTTCTGTTATAAGCACTGCTGTTTAGAAAGGCAACTCATATTCTAGATGGTATGCTAGGCTTGTATAGTTGAGGAACCCCTTGCTTATATGCCAATAGTGTGGGGTTTATTTTCAAGGTACATTGGAGTGTGTTCTTTTTCATTTGGTATTAACATTTTTCTTTCAATTTTTAGGTTACGAGGACAGCAAATAGGCCCCTGGCAGCTGGGGATATCTCTACTTTTCAGTCCTTCATCTTTCTTGGGGGACAGCTTAGCTTGGCACTTTGTGTGCTTCTGTGTCTGAATTACTACAGGTGATGTATAAATTATCTTTTGTTTTTGAGAACTTGATTCTGGGTCCAGATTTAAGCACAGAGATTTTCAGCAGAAAAGGTGTTGGAGGCAGAGGGAGGAGGTTATTAGCCATGGAATTATATTTGAAAGTAGAAGAATCAGTTCATGCTGATATGCTGTACTGTACCTTGTGATCTTTAGACTGGCAAATAATGTCTTTGTACTTTTTACAGTATCGTTCTGGGAGCAGCCTCTTTGTCTCTTGTGATCACCTATCCTCTGATGAAGAGAATAACATATTGGCCACAACTAGTTTTAGGTGAGCTGTAAACAAATTTACTAGTTTTTTTCTTCAGATGTAATTTTTGGGGTGTTTTACATACCAGTAATTGAACTTGAGCAGTCTGGCGGTTTTTATAACTTTATATTAAAATACAAATACCATAAAGATAAAGTTCTGTTGTCCCAGAAGCTTCTTAAATAATTTATAACACACGTAAGAGATGATGTTTGGTTTTGTTTGTGTTAAATATCAGTTCTTCATATAGATCGAGTGAGGGAAGGGAGGGAGACAAAAAAATATTTGTCACTTGAGAATCATCTTTAGTTTTGGGGTTATCTCAGAAACCTTTCTCAAATACGCAATTGTTCTGCACCTGTTCTGAGTTATCAGCCTCTAACAGTTTCTGTGTAGAAACTGATCATGTATTTTGGGTCGAGCTACTAAAACATATCTCTGTATCTTGGCCTTCATATTCCAACTGCCTTTGGCTTTTTCAACTGAAATTGTCATTTTTCAGTTGAAGTATTTGTAGTTGGCTGCTGTGCACTATTTTGTGTTCAGGTACACCAACATCTTTTGTTATACTGACATCTTAAGAGTTTTAATTTTAGACCTGTTTGACTACACTGGGATGTAATTTAATTCTCCATATGTATATGTAGATTTCTTCTGGCAATCTGGTAATTTGGGGCTTGATTTTTTTTTCTCTTGATATTTTTTAGGACTTACGTTTAACTGGGGAGCCCTTCTTGGCTGGTCTGCTGTCAAAGGGTCATGTGAATGGTCTGTGTGTCTGCCTTTGTACTTTGCTGGAGTAATGTGGACACTGATATATGATACGATTTATGCACATCAGGTATAGTAATGGTGGGAGATTTTAGATGTTTGTGGATGCTTTTGTGTTTATTCTGCAGCCCAAAAATCCACCCATATCCTGGGCTGCATCAAAAGAAGCATAGCTTCACCTTCAAGGGAGGTGATTCTCCCCCTCTTGTGAGACCCCACCTGGAGTACTGTGTCCAGTTCTGGAGTCCCCAACACAGGAAGGCCATGGAGCTCCTGGAACATGTCCAGAGGAGAGCCACAGAAATGCTCAGAGGGCTGGAGCACCTCCCCTGTGAAGCCAGGCTGAGGGAGTTGGGGTTGTTCAGCCTGGAGAAGAGAAGGCTCTGAGGAGACCTTATAGTAACCTTCCAGTACCTGAAGGGGCTACAGGAAAGCTGGGGAGGGGCTTTTACATGGGCATGGAGTGATAGGACAAGGGGCAGTGGTTTTAAACTGGAAGAGGAGAGATTTAGGTTGGACATTAGGAAGAAATTCTTTCCTGTGAGCCTGGTGAGGCGCTGGCCCAGGTTGCCCAGGGAAGTTGTGGATGCCCCTTGGCTGAAGGTGTTCAAGACCAGGTTGGATGGGTCTTTGAGCAACCTGGTTTGGTAGGAGTTGTCCCTGCCCATGGCAGAGGGTTGGATCTTGACGATCTTTAAGGTCCCTTCCAACCCAGACCACTCTATGATTCTATGATTAATTTGCAGCTTTGTTGTCAAACAGCAGTACTAACCTGTTGCAGTTCTTCATCCTCAACTGAGCTAAGACAGCACCAATGAAGCCCCAGCCCGGGCACCTTTTATTGCTGTTGCAAATGTTTGATATAGCAGGTGGAAAGCTGGAAGTGTGATACACGTTGTGTGGTCAAACATTTGCATTGCATAAATAACTTTGATGTCAGTATTAGCTCTTGGCTGCTAAAGCAGGTCAAAGGACCAACCTTGCATCTAAATTTTGGATCTAAATTTTAATGTAGGGACCTACAAATGGACTTAAATTCGATTCCCGATAAGCATTGGAAACTTAAGCAAGCCCCCTCCCCCCTTCTTATTTTCCTATGAGGTGGCAATTAGATTGTGAATTTTTTGCCAATTATCCTTTCATTCTAGGATAAGAAGGATGATATCATTATTGGTGTGAAGTCTACAGCTTTACGGTTCCAAGAGGATACAAAGCAGTGGCTCAGTGGCTTCAGCCTTGCAATGCTCCTGAGTTTGTGCATCACAGGAGTGAATTGTAATCAGACATTCCCATACTACTCAGCTGTGGCTGCCATAGGAGCTCACCTAGCACACCAGGTTTGATTTGATTTATTTTTACTTTTTCCATGTGGAAGTTCGTGATAAAAAATACGAGTGCTTTTCAACCTCCCCTCAACTTGCCAACTACCTAACAAGCCAAAACTATTTATGTAAAGAGAGTGGAAGTCTTCTGACAGTAAGCTTGCTTCTCCTAAGTACCTTTTGTAGACCTTTTGTTTGAAGAGACCTCTGGTGGCTCACAGACCAGAGCACTGGTTTTCAATATGTATTGAAATAGCATATAGAATATCTTTTTATAGCAAAGAACAATCCAATTCAGTCTTGCAGTTGTATTACTTTATAAAGTCTGAATCATAACAGAAAGAAAGAAATCATCTTTGTTGGAAAAGGAAGCGGCCAGGATCTTGATACCTTCTTTCTCAATTCTGACAGTTATGTTTTCCAGTCTTGTCAGACAAGTTTATATGAAAATGTGTGGTCTTGAGAGGTGGGTGATAGGAAAGAAATGTAGGTGTTGCAAGCAATAAAACTGTCAACAAGAGAAGTTAGGTCTGTGGTTAACGTGGAATGTGCTTTTAAAAGCACATTTTTAGTTACAATCTCATGTAGGTGATGGTTATTAAAGATAACTCTGAGTAAGAGAATTCTTGTGATGCAGTGTGGTACTTGTCAGCCACTGCATTTTCATAGTGATTGTGCTTGGAATTCAGTGATTGAAAGAATACTACTTTCTGCTGCATAATCCTTTACAGTCTGCAATGTCAGAGAGGACCTTGTAGTTCTGGCACAAATGAAAATTACTTCCTTGCAGGGAGAGTTTTAGAAGTGAGAATGCAGACGTATTGAATGTAAGTGGTGAAGAGTGCACAAAAGTGGTGTAGACTGAGGAAGTCGCAAGAGGAGAATTGTTTTGTGTACCACAGTGTAGCTTCTTTCCGAGTTTTTTTAATACAAGTTCTGCCATTTTAGGCAGGAGTCTCATGTTTATCCTCTTCAGGATTTCTGAATCTATGCTTAACTGAGTTTAGAAAGTTGAGTAAGGCTATGTAAGGAGTAGTTTTGCCTTGATTCATTGAATTTGTGAGGAGGTATTTGCATTTCTGAAGCTGTATCTCAGGACTTGGCTGCTGCTGGGTTTTATTTGTCAGTTCAGTGTTTTCAGTTTCCTGTGCCTGAGGGTCTGACAGGATTTCAAGGTTGTCAGTAACATCACATCTTAGAAGCTTATGGACAACCTTTCAAATTACTTGACCAGAACCCAGCCCTGTCTCCTCTGTACATCCTGCTTCATAGGGGTGACAGACCAGATTGTATCTACACACAAAGCAAAATTTTATGATAAATTGAAATAATGATGCAGTTGGCTAAAAGACATAAATCAGAACATCTACTACACCATAGTCAACAATGTAAGTGCTTTAGCAACTACTAATTGTTGGCATTTGCTACATCTAGAACAATAACCAAAGCAATATTTTGAAGCAGCATGTTATAGCAATAATTTAAATCCAGCTTAATTATTAAATAGGGGTTTAGTGTAACTTAGCCTACCCAGTGACTGTGGGGCAGCTCCCTCTCTCTTAGCCTGTGAGGAATAACCACTCAGGGGGCACCCCCACTGGAAGGGATCATCCCAAACACACCCCATGGGGTAAACGTGCAAGAATCCTACCCAGTCAAGAATGGGACTGGGCTTTTGTAGAACGAAGTGGTTGACTGTCAGTCACTCACTGCTAAGCCAAACCTCCTCTTCTTTTTTCAGGGATCCTTCTAGTGTAGCAAAGACTTTTTCATAAAAACATTGTCCCTTCCTTTATGAGTTTTCTGTTTTTCTCTCTGTCTGTGCCCAGCTGCTCCAGACTGTCCTCCAGCACTAAGGTACAGCATGTACTGGTAGTTGGTTTTCACCAGAGACCATACAGAGCAGAGTGAATGCCTTTTTCCCACGGAAGCCCACTGAGGCAGGGGAGGTCTTTTTCCCACAGAGGCCCAATGCTGCACAACCACAAATGGCAGAGGAATGGGTTTCCCAGGGAAGATTTCACTTCTTTTATCCAAATACTCTGGGCTGTGGTTTCTTCCTAGGCTGAATAGCAAGTTTTGAGGTTTGGAAGGGTGTCCTTCCATTTGTTTTGCTTATCTTTTTCCTCATGTCATCTTTCTCAAGACTTAACCAAGTTTTGTTTCCAGGAATATTTTTTAGTAACTTTGCTCTTGATGCAGTATGTGGGTGGTTTTTTTCACCATTAGTCATTACTCAGCTGCCCAGCTGAGTAAACCTTGCTTCTAGCTTTTGTTCCATGTGCTCTGGTTCCTTTTTGAAAGAAAGTGGAGCATCACTAAGGGTGGCTGGACTAAACCAGCCCTGTGTGACAAGGCAGGGTTGGGAACCTTCCTGGGCATTTATTTCAGTTCTGGTTCACTGCTGGCCCTCCAGTCCCTTGTCTCTGCTGAAATATGGAGCAATACCTTGCAGCAGAGATTTAAAGGTGGAGGCAGGTTTTTTGTGCGTTTTTAAAATTTATGTAAAGTTCCCACTGAAGAATTAGGTGGCTACCTACTGAGGAAGATCTCAGAAAGGCTTATTTGCATGCCCAGATATTTCTACATTTTTAAATATCAAACCAGACATACCAGTATCCTGGCTGTTAATGCAGTCCTTCACTGAGAGGGCCCAGGAGTTGTGTTCACATGTGATTCTTGATTTTTCTTCTGTATATTTTTTATATTGAATAAATCTGTCAAGTAAACATACAATGCCAGTCATGCAAAAAATCCTTTGTAAACACAGTATTCCTGTTTATTGTGGAGATGAGGGCAGACTTCAGAATTTGAGTGCAGTTCTTGAAGTTACAGACCTTTTTGTGATGCGTCAAATATTTATGAGTCTGTAGAATAATAATGCAGAATAATATTTTATAACTTATATCAAATTTGGGTTTTTGCAGATTTACACTTTGGACATAGACAAACCTGAAGATTGTTGGAAGAAATTTACTTCAAATCGTACTGTAGGAGTTCTGCTCTTCACAGGGATTGTATTTGGAAATCTGTGGAAACAAAAAGACTCAAAAAATGTAGAAGAGCCTTTAGAAAACAGGTAGTTCAAATTACTATAAATACTGATATTTTAGTCCAGCTAAAATATAAGTACTGTAAGAAGGAAAACACTATTAATATAACTACAGATGCCCAGGATTTTATACAAAGTAGTTGTCTCATTGACAGGGTGTGGGAAAATGCAAAGTGATTTCAGGATGCAAATAAAGTCTCTACATGTTTGGTTTTCTGACTGCATGAATAATTTTCAGTCTGAGTTGGAGCTTGTTGTCTAAAAGCATTGCAATAACAATTTTTATCCTCAGATGAACATAGGACAACCAGCATGGCTGGCAGGGACTCACCAGCTCAGGTGTAGCAGCAGCCACTGGTAGCACAACATGGGAATGAAAAGGTGGCTCAACTCTAAAAAAGTGAGAAAGGTTTGTCAGCATGTGGAAAGATCAGAGCATCCTGTGGGATGAAGTCACTAAAAAGCTGGCTGAAAATTAAGGTAATCCATCACCTGCACCAACACAGCATTGTGGATGGAAGACACTGAAAGCACAAGTGTTGTGATGAAGGACGGGTGAGAGGAGGTGTTTGGTGTGTGCTGCTTTGTTTTTTCCTTTTGGCAAAAGCCAGGAAGGGACAGTAATTTGTTTCTGAGTGCATCACAGTGCAAATACCAGGAGGGAAGATCTGTTTAAGCTTCAAAACAAAGCTGAAAAGAAAAACTGTGGATTTTAATCAGCCATGTGGAAGCAATGTGTACTTTCAGTACTTGGTGAAGACACCTGGCTTACTTGAGAGGTGTTTCCTGCAGAGCCTATCTGTAAGTTGTAGCAGAGACAAAAGGCCAGAGCAATTTTAAACACAGTGTGTGCTAGATACAGTATCGGAATTACAAAGGATCGTTGATTTTACAGCACTTTTCCTGGATGGTTGGTGGTGTTGAAAAAAACAATGCCCTCCTACCCCCAGCCAGGCAGCTGTGGCACACCTCGTTTTGTCTGAGCTGAGCAAGAAGAGGGCTACAACAATTCAAAGCAAAACAAGCAAAAAACAGTTCAAATGCCAAGTTCAAAACTTTAAAAAATGCAGCTTTAATTTCTGGATGAATGAGCAGAAATTCCTACCTGAATGAAAAAAAAACAACAAAACCCACCTCAGCAGAACACAATTCCTCTTAAATTGCAGAGCTTCTTGGCTGTGACAGTTTAATAAGAAAGACCTAATACAGAATCTGTTGCTTCAGTTGCATAAAGAACAGAACCAAGCCTGTAACAAGCTGTGAGGCTGGAGGGGAAAGTAACTGCATGCCTATTCCACAGTACCTTTTTTTTTTCTTGGACTGTCATTAAAGTATTGTTCATCTCTGAATGGAGATAAAATTATTTTGTTTCAATATGCTTTTCAAGTTAATCCTGCAGGCAGCAGCACATGCACAGAGTGAGAGGACTGTTTTGAGTAGAAAACTTCAACAGTGTTAAGTGGCTGCTTCATAGAAGGACCTGTGTGCATTTTGTGTTGGCTGTCATGCTGCAGTGTGGCCAAAAATTTGTCAGCCAGATTTTTCAGCTTCATCAGAGCTTATTTTTCACCCACATGCTGTCATGCTATTAATGACTTTGGCAGGAAATATATACATGAAAATAAAAGTATTTGAGAGAAAAATTAAGGAAATGCAGACTTTATGTGCACCATAATGTGTTGTTTTTGCAGTACTTGCACGACTGTTGTGCTTAAAGTTTGTTTGGAAGGGACCTTAGAGAATTTATTTGTGTTAGAAACGTTTGACTCGTTTTAACGATAACAAAACTTTTATTGTAAATGAAAGAGATATATATGCAAAGCAGCGCGCTGGGCGACCGAGGCAGCACACTTCCACCAACTGTCCGCGCCTTGGATAGGTGAAGCCATTCCTTTTATACTTTCGGTAACCCCCCTCCCTCTTAGTCCTTTATTAGTTTCTCATTGGGGGCCGTTTCGCGGGCTCTCTCTTTGTATTGGTCCCTGGTCCGCAGGTTCTGTCCCGTTGCTAAGGAAGAGCTGCTTTTGTTCTGTCTCTGCGGACTTGCCTCGTGGACTTCGACATGCCCCAACATGTTTTCCCACAAACAACCCGAACAAAAAAACCCCCGATCCTATGATTACAAACCACGCCCAATTAAACATTCTAGGGAAGGATTCATTCAACAAAACAATAAAGTAAAAATTTCGACTGGTATTTATTACAATTTGATTAGTGCTGACACGGTGCTTCTTTCCCCTCTCCCCACTGGTGCATGTGTGACACCAGGCAGTGGATCCAGTCATGCCATAAATTCAAGATTTGACAGGTGCCTGGAAGAGGTTTGGCACTGACCCAGCCTGTCGGAGGGGTTGGGAGGTCTCCTGTTCCCTTCCTGCTTGAGGGGGGGCGGAGGGGGGGAAAAGAAACCAAGGCTGGGCAAGCACAGGTTGTCTGTGAAGCTGATAAAGCTGACATTGCTCTCAGCAGGGTGAAGGACAGGCTGAAGGTGTGGTGTTGCAGTGCACACCTCCACTCCCAGGTGACAGATGTCAGGTTGCTCAGCCCCAAGGAGGGCTCTGGCACCCACAGGTTTCTCCTGTGTTTGGGTCTTGATCTGGTGGGAGTGCTCTCTACAACTGACCCTCCTCCAGGGAAGCGATTACCTGTTTTTTCTCTCATGCTGGGTAGGATGGGGACAGTATCCTCTGGGGTCCTGCAGGGTCTTGGGACACCCATACAAGGAAGCCATCTGCTATATGGAGCAGGTGCAAAGGTAGCAACTCTCGTATCTGCTGTCTTCAGGCGTTGCTCAAGAAATCAGTGACAATGCAGGAGAGGACCAAAAAGCTGCCTTCAAAAGGTTGAGCTGGTCAGTGCTGATTTATTTACACCAAAGTAAGTCAGAAGGTGCCTGAGAAAACTGAAGGCTAAACATATAGGAAGCTACCATGAGAGGCTATAAGGGTGAGCATGTTGGGTGCTGGGTGGATGCAGAAGTCCCTTAATGTGCACACAGAGTTGGGAAACCAGAATGTCTTCAAACTGAAGGTGAGCAAAGCTGTCCTCTGAAAAGGACTTGAGCCATGTGCATGCAGCAAGTGCAAAGCTGTACAGCTTTCCCCTCATCATCTCTCCCAGTCCAGCACTCAGTTTGCCTTCATCCATCTGTCAAAAAAAGCATTTTTTATTCCAAGTAGTAAAGGCCCTTTTAAATCATCACGATGATTAAGTACTCTTAAGTACTCTACTGAGTAACTTCAACACATTTAAATGTTTTTGTCTGCAAGATTGTAGCAAATTCTGTTGCTAATGGGTGTCCTTCTGTCACTTCCTTGGTGATGCATCCCATGTGGCTGTTTACTCAGCTCCTGCTCAGGTGCTGCTGGGAGCATGGTGGCAACAGCTGGCACCTTGGGATAAAACACATGGGAGGCTGTAGAAGTGGCACAGAGCACACATCCAAGCTGGAGAGTAGACAGCAAAAGAAAGCTTACCCCAAAAAGTCTTCAAGAGTAGCCCGACTTATGAGGTTCTCTTGCTTCCCTCTGCCCCATGGGGAATGGGGACAGGAGGACCCACACTCACACCTACTGGCAGCTCTTCTGTTTGTGTGGGGGTATTGGTGAATTCATGAGCTGGGGAACTAATGAAGCATCAGATTACAAAATTTGTACTAGCATGTTACAAGGGGGTTGATTTTATTCTTGGTTTCTACCATGTGAGAGCCTGAGGTGAAGTCTGATTCCCAGAGGGTGTTGTCCTGTAAATCTGAGTGACCCAGAGGTAGAGTGGCACCACTGAAAGGATGGTGAGAGAGAAGAGGAAACAAGCACAGGAAGCAGGAACTCAGCCAGGCTGTGTGAAGCATCTTGAGACAAACCTTTGCCCAAGCCAGCATGCAGCCACAGGTGGTTGTGAAACCACTGTCTTACTACTTTCCTTTGGGTCTGACATGCTGTGTCTCTGTGCTGATGCAAAGCAGGTGACACCCTTGGTCCCAGCTGTGAGCTCCCCACTGTGCACTGGACTTTGTGTGGGTGTCTGCAGCATGAGGGGGTCATGCGTTATGCCCAGGTGGCAATGGACCCCCCCTGCCATAACCCCAGCCCCATTTTCTGTCTGATCAGCCAGCCAAGTGGACCTGCTCCATTGTGTGCAGTGTCCCTGGTGTTAGAGGCACAAGGGACACACAGGCATGGGCAGGGAACTATTCTCTCATCCCAACTCCAGTTGCTTCTGTGTCAGTAAGATGTGATTCTGGCCCTTAGCCATTTTTCTAAGGGCTGTGAAAATTGCTTCTAACACTTGCTCAGTTTCTCTCACCTTCAGCTTTTATAGTTGCAGAGATTTTCCTTCTACCCAACTCCTTCCAAGCTGTGGAAAGGAGGCAAGGTTTGGGAGAGAACTGCTTTTCAACTGAACCAGCTGAGACATCTAATAAAAATAGTTTCAGATGCAGAAGCCCTTTTCCGTGTCTGCAGCAAAACCCTGCTGAAGCCCTGGAGTTGTTACTGTGAAAAATAAAGGTTTAAAATTGTAATTTATTGTTTTGTTGAGTGTATCTTTCAATTTAATAATATTTGCTTGGGCTGCTTGTTGAGGTAGCATGTTATATCCTGTTATTTTAAAGTGTATGTTTAAGCCTACATATAAGGAAAAAAAGTCAGAAAAACAGGAGGAGGGGCCGACCGCGGGGCCCGCAAAACAGGGACGTCATGTGACCATTTCCCTCAGCAACAGAACGAAGCCCGCGAAACAAGAACCAATGCTGGGAGAGCCCACGAAACGAAAACCAATGATAAACTGATAAGAGACTGAGGGGAGGGGGCTTACGAAAAGTATAAAAGGACCGGTTTTACCTTATTGAACTTGCGAGCCGTGGGTGGAAGCGTGCTGCTTTTTTTACATCTCTCTCAATAAAGTTTTACTGTTGAAACATCGAGTCAGCGTTTCTAACAGTTACTCTGCCTCTTGGAAGAGCTTTGGAGAGCAGAGCTTTGGAGAGGAGCCTCCAGGTACCCTCCTCCTCATCATTTGCACATGAGTTGGCTTAGGGCAGACCCTCTGTAAATGAACCCCCTGGAAACACTGGGGTCTGCGTAAGTGGGACCATGAGGCAGCAGCTGGGGAAGGTGGCTTTGCTCATTTGCAGGAGTGTTTTCTGTGGCACAATGGAGGTGTTTTCAAATGGTAGAGGGAACAGATGTGGAGTAAGTTTTGGGTTGCCACTCGTCTGTCAAATACAATGGTAGACTACCTAATTTCTACTTTGTTCTTGGCAGAGAAAGAAAAATATGTTAATGGAGGTTTTTTTTTATGTGTACTTCTGAACCTTTATTGAAATGGCATTTGCTGTAATACACGTTAAATTGGTGAATATTCATTTCAGCTGAATTGTTCCACTGCCTGCTTGGAAATAATCTTTTATTCTTACCATGTGGAATAAAGCATTACAGGTTTGGTTTTGTTAGCATATTTCCTTTCTAGCTATTGAAGTGCTTTGCTTTTTGTTGTCTTGCTGTGACTGATGGAGGGGTGCTTTGCAGCTGTGTGCCCATCTTCCCACAATGCCACTTCATGGACCTGGAAAAGATGTACCTGAAGGGGACAGTGGCTGCAGCAGAGGCCCATTCAGAACCCATGGGGAGCTCTGGCCAGAAACCACAGCAGCTGTGATGAGATGCAGGGAGCACTCTTGGCTGCTGCTCGGTGAGAGTTTCAGGTGTTCATGTTTTGATTTCTTTGGTGAGATTTTTTTTTTTTTTTTTCAGGGTTTTTTTTGACCGATTTAAATGCTGGGTTGAAGCATTCCCTGGGATGAAGGGAATGAGCTGCTGTTGGTATTTATGGTGGTGTTTCCTCAGGGTGATAAAGGGCAATTACTCTCTAATGCACAAGGTTTACAGGTAGGTGTGGACTGCTTTTCTACTGAAGAAAAGCACTTGCAGGGGCCTGATTGCTCAGCCTGTCACCCCAGCTCTCAATAAAGGACATACTACTGAAATCCTTAAAATGTTGCTGATGAGCTTTTTTCAAAATCTTTTCTCCCATACGAACCATGTATTCCAGTTTCCCATTTGACTCTGTCTCCAGCGGACTCCTAGGCTACCTGGCATTTTGCACTGGTTTAGTCTAAAATGTCAGGTGGGTCCTCTACTAGAAAGCATCTGCTGAACTACAACTTTTTGCAAACCTCAATTCCCATAGCTTCTTGCAGTGTTTTGGAAAAAAACCCACATGCAAGATCCAGCGAGGAGTTACCCCCAGGCAGCCCTGCAGGAGGCTAAAAAGAAAAAGCAGTTAAACTTTGGAGCTGTTGGAAGCTAAGAGGGCATGGCTCAGTTATCTCAGCAGAGCTATTGGTAAATGGCTCCACTTAATGCACCGTAAATCCCAGCCTTCTGACAGACCTGTAGGCTGCCTTTTAACCCAAACATACACGTCTCCTGTGCTTGTCAACAGCGAGGAAGAAGGGGAACATGTCATTGCTTCACATGGGAATGTGGAAGGGAATCTGGCATGGTTAGTGAATTGCACAGGGTATAAGCAGTTAAATATTCGGGGAAGGTAGTGAAGAAATAGTTAATACTGGTATCTCGTAGAGGGAAATGGATGTGTATGGGAAGGTAATTTTACAATAGCCAAGCTACATGGCTTGTGACAAGCACTTAGGGAACCTGCCTAATTTTCATAGGAAGCCTCCATGTGGGGTGTATTTACTGACTCTGAAATTAAGAACTAAGTGTATCCCTACTAAGGAGCAGGAAGTGCACTTAGTGCAGATGGAGAAGATTTTGAAGCTGGGGGGGGGCTACCAGCAGCTTCTTACAGAAGCCATCCACAGGGTGAAAGTCTCCTGCTGCAGAGTGATAGTGCCCAGCTCAATTGGGAGATTAGACTAACCACATTTTTTTTCAACACTTGACCCATTTCCCTCCTGTTTCCTTTAGAAGAGCAACTAGGAATGGCTGTTCCATCCATCGTGACGATCCAGCCTTGGTATGGTGTGGCTGTGCCCGTTGCTTCCAGGAACATATGGCAGACAGGTCTGATGGGCTGCTGCACTGACTGCAGTGCCTGTGAGTGCCTTGGGCTGTCCTGGCTCTCAGCTGTCAGCACTGAGGGTCCCACACTCTCTCGGGACACTTTTCTCACCTCTGCTATTGATAGCTTAATAGCTGCAGTCTGGTCCTCCCAGTTCTTCCTCCTCCGGTGCTGGTGGTACCGGGCATGCAGGCACTGCTGGGTTTCTCCCCTGCCAGGCTGCTCTGGAGCCTTCTGCTTCCCCTGCCTCACCTGCCAAGGTGACGTGGCCAGGGACATGAAGGGTGCTCCATGTGTGAGCCAGTGTGGCCATGACGACCTTGGCTGGTGCCCTAGTCATGGGAGCAAAGGTCATTCACCAGGGAGCACCCAGAGCATATAAAGGATGAGAACCAGGAAAAGGACACGTATCTCCTGGGGAAAGGGCAGCTCAGCAGGTATGTATGGCTTGGCTTGGCTTTGACAAGAGCTTCTGTACAAAGCTATGGAAAAAAGCGGTGCTGCTGGGGAAGGGAAAGTGGTGGAAATAGAGGTGAGATTTTCTGCCTGGAAAACTGCTTTAGAGCTTCACCGGGGTGTGCTGGGTGCTTCTGGGGGAATCTTGACAGAAGTGGGCAAAAGAGATAAAGGAGAGCAGCTTTTGTGCTGTATTGTTCATCTGTGTATATATAAAATGTGCCTATATATAGCAAAATGGTGCTTTGTGACCTCAGTTATCAGAGAAGTGTGACTGCATGCATCACAGGATCTGTTTTGTTCCCGTCAGCCCTTCTAACACCACAGGTGCTGCCGTGGAGCTGTAGGTTTGGGGGCAACTGGGGTGATGTGCTGGATGTGCTGTGCCCAGGCCACCTCTCCACAGAGGAGCACATGAGGGAAGGTTTTTTCACAGAATTACAGAATCACAGAATGTTTAGGTTTGAAGAGACCTCCAAGATCATCCAGTCCAACCTTTGATTAATACCACAATCAACTACTAAACCATGTCCTTAGAACCTTTTAAATGTCTCCAGGGATGGCAACTCCACCACTGTCCTGGGCAGGCCATTCCAATGCCTGACAACCCTCTCAGTGAAAAAATATTTCCTAACATCCAGCCTAAACCTCCCCTGGTGGAGCTTCCATCCATTCCCTCTGGTCCTGTGACAGTTTACTAAGAAGAGGCTGTTTCCCTCCTTGTTCCAACCTCCCTTTGAGGTAGCTGAAGAGAGCTCTTAAGGTTTCCTCTCAGCCTCTTCCAGACTAAACAACCCCAGCTCCTTCAGCCGCTCCTCACAGGAATTCTGCTCCCTTTTAGAGTGTTTTCACAGAATTTTTGGGGATTAATGCTATCATCCTTTGCTTCAAAATAGAAATGCTTCTCCTGTTTTTCTGTTTGCTCCCCACAGCGTTCTGAAACTCCAGCACTTCCTTGCCACACACGGCAGGGAGCTGAGGGCAGGGAGAGGAGGGCTGCTTGTTGGGCATCCCAGGCATCACCCACACAGGTAGGACAAAGGCATCAAAGCTTGGCAGGGTCAGGCGGGACACAAACTGCCCAAAGGCACTCAGGTTAATGCCCCTTGTGGAAATGCCCGTGCTCTGTGCATGTCCCTGTGTGGGGGCTGGAGAGGACCTTCTGAGGGAGCTGCCCTGGGACTCCTCCCTGGCAAAGGACCAGCAACTTGCAGTTACCGGGTCCAAAGCTCAGGCTGCTTTCCTGCTGTTGATTTCTTTGCTCAGGATGTGTGGCTGTGCATTGAGCAGGAGAGCACACCCTTAGCTGGAAGAGCACAGGGGCCTTTGCATCTCATTCCAGTGGTGCTTATCAAAGCAGTGCAGAGCTTGTGCACAGGGCAGAGTCTGTCTGGGACTTCCTATTAAAGCATCCTCTTTTTTTTTTTTTTAATTAAAGGTCCAAAGGTGAAGTGAAAATGGCAGAGGGCGGTGCTGTGCCTTGTGCGAGGCAGTGGGGAGGGAAGGGGTGGCACGTGGATCTGGAAATGGAGGTGCAGGTGATGGTACAGGGATGGTGCTGCAGAGAAGGAGCTCTGCTGCTCTCAGAGGCTGCAGCCCCTTGCTGGGGAAGGATGGACAGGATCAGGGGTCCAGGGGCTGTGGTGGCTCCAGGGAACCAAGGAAGAGGACTGTGAGGCACTAGAACAGACAGGCAAGTGAAAGAGGGATGGGAACTGGTGACTGGGGTTAGGGTGACTGAAAGGGCCAAGGAAAACCCACTGCCTTGAAGTCTGCTGAGAAAGCAGGTGGAAAAGGAAGGGAAAGGGGGAGGCATACAGGCTGAGATGCTCAGTGAACACAGCAAAGTTAAGGAGAGTACTGAGAGTACTGAGAGCTTGGAAAACCTGGGACTGAGCTGCAGTAGCTTTGGGACACTGCAAAGAAAAAAAAAAAAAGGAAAAACATGCCAAGGAGATAGTAACGAAAGATGAACTGAAGATGAGAAGACAGGATTGAAGTGTTGAGCACTGAGGCTCTGATGCAGAGGGATCTGTGTTTTTACAGAGGCTTTTTAGTTATATATGCAGAGAAACAAAGTGCTGCTGGTTTGTGGGAGGGCTCTGCTGCAAAGGACAGTGGCAGCTCCTGGCAGAGCCATGCCCCCCACTTTGGGGGGCAGTGGGACCTCCTTTGCTGCCCTCCATCTTCGAATACCTGTAAAAGACACTCTCTTCAGAAATTCCTGCAGCATCTTACTCTGATGGCTTTTCTTTCCAGACCACAAAGTGCTTGGAGGGATCCAACTTGTGCTGGCAATGGCCTCTCAGCATGTGATCACAAACCAGCCCCACTTTTCTGCTGTCCAGCAGGTAGGACAGTGGCAGACAGGGTTGATGGATTGCTGCACCGACTGGGGCGTGTGTGAGTATATAAGTACCCCTTGCTCTTGGTGATGGCTCACTGTCTGTTTTCTGATGTTTTCCCTGCTCTTTTCACTTCCACCCCTGCTGCCCCAGCTGCTCCACTGGTACCAGCAGCAGAGCAGCTCCCGCATCCACATGCCTGTCCACCTTTCCTCCCTTTCCTCCTCCTTTGCATCCCTCAGCCAAGTCTGTCTCACTGTCCTGCAGGTCTCTGTGGAACCTTCTGCTTCTACTGCCTCTCCTGTCAAGTGGCTGGGGACATGAGCGAGTGCTGCTTGTGTGGCTCCAGCGTGGCCATGAGGACCCTGTACCGTACCCGATACAACATCCCGGTCAGTGGTTGACCCCAACACCTGCCCTGGGTTGCCAGCTGGGGGATGGGTTTCAGGCTCAGGGAAGGAGAAAAGGGTGCCCAGGAGATGGAGCAGTGGCAGGAAGTTGAATGGGCAGCCCTGCAGGCCGGGTGACAAGGACACCTCTGCATCCCTGCCATGAGCTGGGGTTAATCCCATTGTGCACTCCCTCACCCCAGTCCTTGCTGGGCATCAGCAAGTAGCGTGCTGTGGGTGAGCTGCCCAGGGTCTTAAGAGCTGATGTGGGGAGGGCTTGTTCATACAATCCCTCTTGCTCCCCAGGGCTCTCTTCTGGATGACTACATGGCTGCTGTGTGCCTCTCCTCGTGCTCACTCTGCCAGCTGAAGAGAGACATCAAGCGGAGGAAGGAGATGGGCATATTCTGGTAAGCAGGGCATGCACTCCCACACTCCCACACACAAAAGAACACCCGTGATGTGGTGAGAGAGAGCCCTGCTCTCTGACCTCTTCTCCCATCCTCTGTCAGATGCTGCCCTCCTCGCTGGACCCTCCAGAGTCGCTGCGGGGAGGCCTCACCACAGCCCCGCCCCTTCGGAAATGCCCCAGGGCTGATTGGTTTGCCTCGACTGTGTTTGATTTGCCCATCCCTGGTTAACACCTGCAATAAACAGGAGACTTTGCTTTCTTGCCTGCGCATTATTTCTTTCTTTGTGCCCTCCAGCAGCACCACAAGACAGTATTGTACTTTCTGACTGCTCTGCTATCAGAGCAATGCTGAGGTTCTGAGATAAAGGAGACCTTCTCTTCAAGACGCACACTGGGATGAGACCAAGAACATTCAGTGAGAATGTAAGATAAAATGAAGCAAAGCAAAAGCTAAGCCTGGTGTATACAGCTCAGCTTCTCCTCTTGGAGACTGCTGCATGCAGATCTGGTGACAACACCGTCCTCAGGGCGGGGAGGCCTGAGAGCACAGAATCCAGCCCTGCTTCTGCCTGGACCACCCCCAGCAACAAGACACAGAAGGTGACAGCAGGGGAGTGATAGTGACAGTGTAGGGATTGCAGTGCCACTCATCTTTCTCCTCACAAACCTTGCTAGGAGCCTGATGCATGGGAGTTGCTTCTCCTTTGGGTGAGATGTCACTGTGCTGGTCTGTGCATGGCCCATGGGTATGCTGGGTCACCTCGCTCCCAGCTGCTGGTCCTAAATCCACAAAATCCTGCAGCCTGCTAGGAATGGAACAAGATCAGAGCCTTCCCCACCCAGCACAGACTGCTGCATGGTTTGCTATGGGCAGTTCAGCACCAGCCCTGCTGCTCCAGAAGTTCATGGGTGAGTTGAGGGCACCCAAGTTCAAGGTCTTCAAAGCCACATAAACCATGGTGCCTGGGGGCAGTGCTGGAGTCCCCCCTTTACAGCAAGAGATAAGCCCTTGTACCCTCAGCATGGTGCTCCTACTCTCATTTCCCTTTCAACTGTGATGGTTGCTATGTGGTCCCCTGACAGTCATTCCTACTTGGGACACTTCTCTCTGGTGGCCCATCCTGGCAGGGGTTAGCAGGACCTTTGGCTTTGCCCATCCTTTCTCATGGGGTCTCCTCTCCAGAGCTTTTATCCCCTGACACACGCAGGGGCCAGGCAATTGGGACCAGGGACCACAGCTCTGACCCTTACAGGCACATGGGGTTTTTGGCCATGCCAACCATGGTACTGAAGCAAGGAGCCAGGAGCAGCCATCCCCAAGCCTGGATGAGGGGTACCGACCAAGGTGATGCCCACCAAGTGCCCAAAGCTGTGGTCAAACAGCCACGCACCCAACCACACCATCAGGACTGAGCTGGGTACTGATGGGCTCTGGTTGCTGTCTGGGGCACAGAGGTCTCAGGGTTACACTATGGGAGAGGTGCTGTGACACAGAGGTGGGAAGCTGATGGTGATGAATGCACCCATTGGGGCTCACCAAGGCTGTGTCTGGCTGTTGCTCAGGAAAACCCCACTGTGGGTAGTGGTGTTGGTTGTTGCTGCTCACATGGTTGGGGAGCAGTCTGAGTGTTGCTGGGACTGCAGTGCCTGTCCCTGGGTTAGGAGCCACACAGGGTGGTGAGAGGTCAGTGGAGCCACATGGGGTGTAACTGTGGGGGTCTGCAGGTGCTTTCTGCTGGTCTGGCCAGGGCCAAGCACTGTGTGGAGCTACCTCAGAGAGGTTTCTGCCTTCTCTGGTGCTGGTTTCTGGGCACAAGCCTGGCCAGACTGAGAACCCCCTCCTCTGTGCAGGGTCTGTGGTGTTGGCTTGGCTGTGCCAGGCCAAGCTGGGTGGTGCCAGCCTGGGACATGTGTCTCTGTCCTTGTGGGGGTCTCAGGCTGGGCTGCTCAGGCTCTGCAGTTGTCACTGCCACAACCTATGAGGGTGACGTGACCCTCAGGTGTATGAAGGTCACAACAGTGGGTTCATGGGATAGTGTAGTAGACAAGGACAGAAAACTTTGTTTCTATGAATTGCAATTTCAAAGACCAGTAACAAAGAAAGCATGTACATATGATCACCTACCATTATGCACACCTGAGTGTATTATTTGAAATATTACCAGCATGAAACTCACCAAACCAACTGCCAGCACTGAGGATGACAGAAAACTTCTTGTCACAGATGATTCATGTCACAGTCAGGAGTCAGCCAGGTGGCCCTAGCAAAGGTCCATCTGTCCAGGAGAGCTCCCACAGAGCAGCTCTTGCAGAGCAGTTTGTCTTGGGTAGGTACTGGGTTACTTTTATACCTTTTTGGTGTAGACATGCTAAGGGAGTATAGGACAGCGCTTCCCAGAGCAGCTGTTGCTGGAAGGCCACTTTGCTGTTGTTTTGGTTTCGGTGCTCATTGTCCTTGCTGCTTGTGTGTCCCACTGAGCTCACCAGGGATGCCCAGGTTCCCCAGCTCAGCACTTACCCCTCTTGGCCAGTCCATTATCGGGTGGCTGGGACAGGGGCTGCCCTCTTCTCACGGCACTGCACAGACACAGGTGTGGGGCAGGCAGTGCCCAAGGACAGGGGGGTCAGTGCTGTGGGGGAAACCTCACAGGTTTGTGCCTTGCCTTGGAAGGGCTGGGAGATGCAAAGGGATTTCAGGAAAGACAGAGCAAGAGCTGGTGGGTCCGACCCAGCCACATCCCACTGCTAGTCCCAGTGACACTCCTGTGGTTTTGTGCTGTGCACCCACCTTAGGAGAGGGGTTTGAGCAAGATGCTTTTTCTCAGCTGCCTTTCTGGGGAGAAATGTGACTTCTGTCTGGTGAGCCCAGCCCTGGCAGCTGCTATACCTCTGCTCTGCTGCAGCATCATGTCGACAGACAGATGAGCATGACCAACTTTCAGAAGAGGATGTACACTGAGTTTAGCTTGGTATGAAGAAGAGTAGCCTTGACTTTAGCCTTGAGCACTAATTACGGGAAGCAGAACAGATAGAAGAAAGCACTACTTGAACTTACTGTGAACTTACCTCATTAGCATGCTGAAATATCTTCCCCTAGGCTAGGACCCCTGCTCATGAAAGCCTCCCGCCCTCAGCATCCACAGGAAGAAGCAGAAGCTCTAACAATTTAAGTGAAAGCAAAGGACTAGATGCACAATCTCAGAGGTAAATGGTGTAACAATTTACATATAAAGTTATATTTGTTCATTTAACCTATGTGACTTTGTTTATAAAATAGAAGTATTAACTGCAAAGTTAGGTGCCAAAAACATTGTGCTACTGTAACAAATTGTAATAACTTACATATAATGTTTGTTCATTTAACCTAAGTAGAAAATTTTTAGTGCATTTACTTATAAAGGCAAGATAGAAGTAGTGAAAGAAGATAAGGATGTTAACTGCAGGATGTACTTTAGAGAGAAAAAGTGTACTGTGACAAAATGCTATGTAATGATGTTTAAACGTTCTTATAGATAACCTTTGTAGAAAGGGGTTAACCAAAACACAGGATGTGTCTGCATAAAAATTAGTGTAAAAAGGGACCAAACACAAGATTTGCCTGCATAAGAAGAATTAGTATTGTCAGCTGTGTCTGCTCAAGAAGAATTAGTATTGTCGACAGATTTCGAGCTTTCCCAGCAACATCGGGCTCACACGGCCATAAAGGACTATAAATTCCCGAGAAACTTTAAAAGAACTTGCACCGTCTTGAGGAGCAGAGACTCCCGGGTGCCCAGCGCTGTTACTGCTTGTTGTTACTTGCTATTAAGTTACGATTGACTCATTAATTGGTGTGTTCTGGTCAATTTCATGGGACTTAACTTATAACAAATGGCATCAGGAGACTTAACAGCTAAGGTGATTCTGCATTCTTTGGTCTGTAAAAGAAATCCACTGTTATGGGGAAGGTGTGCTGGTTTTGTGAGTTATCTCCTGGCACCCCTTTGCTGTGCGAAATAATGCAAATAGCTCAACTCTTGTGGATCGGTTTTTGCAGCCCAGGTGAAGAATCCAGATTTAGGCCAACAGTGGGTCCCGGGTTAGGAGCCTCCTGCGGCCACATACCGCATCCATTTACAGTTCTTATCTACCTATACTTAATCTATATTTTAACCTCAAATACTACATTTGTATTTCCGAATTTCTATTAATATAATACAGACATGCTGTGTGTGTTGCGAATAAGTGTCTCTGCTTCTGCCGGAGCGCCCCACGTCCCAGGGGATCAGGCACCAGGTCAGGCCGGGAGCAGGATGGCAGCGGATGGCGGCTGCCAAGCGTGGCCATGTAGGGATGTCAGCTGCCGGAACAAAATGGCGACGTCCTCTCAGGAGGAACGGCCGAAACAAAATGGCGGCACCCAGTGCCGGGGCTGCACCTCCTACCCCTGATGCAGTTCTGGGTGAGCCGGAACGCGTGGCCGCCCTTGACAGCCGGTGTCGGAACTACGGCCTGACCGCTACAGCCAGCGGCCGCGGCAGCTGCTGCCAGACAGCGGGATTGTAAACGGGAAGTGGCCGGAGGGCAGCTTGCACTCCCCGTGTCCCTGGTGCCTGAGGAGGCGGCTGCTGCTGTGACGCCTCCAGTGACATCGGGACGCCGCCACCCCGCCCTGGTGGGGATAAACCCTCTGCAAGTGGCTGCACGGCGTCCCCGGTGACGCTGCCTGTAAAACCTCCCCTGGGACACGGCATTATCGGCAGATTCAGACTGTCAAAGCAGCACAGGCACACTGCAGTGCCACCCCTGCTATTGCTATTACATCCCCTGCATTACCACCAAATTTCTGCCCTAATATTGCAGAACAGGAATGTTACCAACCCATTCCATGGTAACTCTGCTACGTTACCAAACTCTTGCTGAAAGACCACTTCTGTCTGGAAACCAGCTCATGATCCACAGAGTTCCACTTGGGAACAGCCCGGACAAACATGCAGCAGCCTCATGACTGCCATGACTACCACTGTGGCTGCATAGCCACAGTAACATGTACTGCGATTTTATTGGGAATGAGTTAGAGAAAATTTGGGTATGCAAGTTTTCATATGTGTGACACCAAGTCTGGAAACACGTTTTATGTGCTACCTATGAATAATGCCGTGTGCTCATGCTTGTAATTCTGATTTCAAAAGAGAAGTGTTGAGTTACAAAGATTGCAAATCGAGCAGGCTTGCGTGAGTGATACAGGAGTATCCAGTCTTGGTGATGTTGATTCCTTGGGCAGTGCTTAGTCTCTTACAAAGGCAGCACAGAGAATCCTGAGATTAGAAAGTGGTGAAGTTCTGCTTAGTGGTTCTGTGGTTGCTGACGTAAGAGATGTGTGCATGTTTTTTGAATAAAAGTCAAGATAATAAGTACATCCTACAATAAATTTAGGGAATTGTAACAGTAAAATACATACCCACCTGTGAATAATGAGCATGCTAATCCAGTAGCCTCCCTAAATGTTTTAAACATGAGCACAGACACATGTATAGTTAGACTGGAGAATGAATCATCATTAACTGATCATATATTTTGTGTATTTCCTCCTTTGTTGCTATTTTGTATATGAGTTTGCCAAAAGGTGTCCTGGCTGGTGTTAAGGGTCTGGCACCCTTCTCTGCAGACTACAAATAAAGGCAAATACCTCAGTTCTGTGTGTTGGTTGGCTCTTTGCACACTGGGTGAAGAACCCAAATTTGAGACATTTCCACAGAACTCTTTGTTCTGCCCCAGCTCCTGCAAAGAAATGAGGACATAGAACTGGTGAGCTTCACACCGCCAGCTGAAGGATAGAGGGAATCCAACTTCCGATGGTGCTGGAGTGGACTTGATTCCAAGGCAGGCACTCTGCGCAAAAGGAGCTGGGCATGCAAAGCAGCACCCACAGAGGCTGCACCTTATGGGGGTCTCAAGCTGCAGCCCAGACTGCAAAGTGGGCACTGTGTGGGCCTGGTGTTACAGGGCAGCCCTGAGGTCCCAGAGGCCAAAGGAGCCTCCTCCTCTCCAATGAGGGGGAACCCTGCCCTGGGTCCCTGATAGCAGGGCAGTCACTCCACACAAGCTGCCGGCAGAGCACCACAGCTGCCTGCTCACGGGCAGGTGGGAGAAGATGTGGGCAGCCAAAGCACTTGTCCTTCCCCCACAGCAACAGGAACAAATCTCAGCAGACAGGCAATGGAGTGGCATAGCCAAGGGCTGGGGGTCTGGACCCCAGCCCCTAGGACAAGGAGGTCCTACTGAGCCCCATGCATCTCAGCCCCATCCCTTTGAAAGGCCAGGGCCAGGAACACCCAATTGATTACAGGGTGTCCCTCCAAGCACCTCCTGCCCAGCAAGAACCCCCTGTTTCTCGCTCAGCACTGCCAGGAGCCCCCCAGAGCAGGAGGCTCTTGCCTACACCTGAGCCAGGGGCTGTCCCTCCTGACTGCCGCACACCACTGCACCCTCAGGACCCCCGGTACTGACCTCCTGCCTGGCCAAAAGTCACACCTAACGCAGTCGTCTGCCCTCCCTTACCTGCATCCTCTAAGAGCAAGGGGAGGATGGCTCCTGCTGGCTGCAAAAGCAGCCTCCCCACCCCTGCTCACAGGGGACAGAGCGCTACAGAGCTTGAGACTCACATCCTGGGTGTCATTCTGGCAAGTTCCCAGCAGCAATGGTGGCGGTGCAGGAGGAGACCCAGCCCCTGGGCAGGCAGCTCAGCTTCCTGCACTGCTCTCAAGTGGCTTCACTTGTTCAGGGGAAAGAAGAGGTCAGCCCAGGCTCTCCCTCCACTTCCCAGCTGAGAAGGGACCCCTGGGTGGCTATACAGAGCCCGTATTTCTCTCCTGGGGAGCTCAAGCTAAGTTGCAGCAATTTGATCAGAGGCCTAAAGCACAAGTTTAGTTGCTTGTACACTCACACCAGTGTGGACAAAGACAGAGCAAGGGCAAGGGCAGGAACAATCATAACTTTCCAAAGGAGTAAGAGACCTCAGTCACAGGTGGCCAAAAAGCAAACACGCCAAGGACAAGGTGTGTCACTGGCCAGGCTGCCAGCAGGCAAGGGGAGCTCTCCCCAGCTTACAGGGGAGGCAGAGAGTGACTCTTGGGGACCCTCCTTACAGGGTTGTCACTCTCTGCAGGCACATAAGAAGCAGCATGACAAAAGGCCAGCAAAATCAGAGCCCCAAGTCCTGGATACAGGGAGGTTGCCCAGTGCAAAGCCAGCCAGGGCACTGAAGCTGCCAGCAATGTTCTGATGAGACCACAGTCCTGGGGACAGGGAAATCCCTTTGCCCAGGGTGCCTTTCTTGTCCCAGTCTTAAGTGCAGCGCTCCACTTTGTGCTCACCCTTGCCTCACAGTTCCACACCATGCTGCTGCTTTACCAGCTGCTGCAAGGGAAGGAGAACACAGTAAGCACTGAGGAGAGCCAACTCCTATACATAGGGATGGACTGACTCATGGAGCACCACTTCCTCAGACAGGCCTGCAACCTACCTTGAGCAGGGCAATGTTCTGTGTTGGCATCCTCCTCTCCTTTTTTCTCTGGCCTCCCTCTGCCACTCCCCACCCTCCTGTCATGCTCCATTTGGATCTCTTAGATATACAAGACAAGGTATTCTGTGGTTTAAACTTTATTTCATGAGATTAATTAGGACAAACAAACATGACAAACAGGGGCTTAGTATCCTCTTAACCAGACTAGCCTATCATGTGAAATATCTTTTTCTGCTGAGGTGAGAAGTCTTGTTCTTTCCATAGCACAGCCACTGCATGACACACACTCTAAAAGTCTATTTATAATCAGTATAGCTACCTGATAATTGTGTCCCCACCTGTCTGCTCTTGCTAATGCAGTTAATTCAGCCCCTTGGACCCTCCATGGAGGGTGGTAGAGTCTCTGCCACTAAATTTCTCACCACTGCCCAGCCCATAATTTGTTTTCCATTCATGTGGAATGACAATCCATCAATGAAGAGGGTAACATCACAGTTCTCTGGAGGGTGATCTCACAGATCTTCCCATAGGCAGCTGGAGTGAAACATCACCTTATCACAAGCATGGTGTGGTTCACCATTGGAGGGGAAAGGCAATAAAGTTTCAGGATTGAAAATATTGCATGTTTTAAAAATTATATTATCTACATTTAAAATAATTAATTCATCGTGATGTTCTCTTTGGGGAGCCAAGGCTTGTGTAGCATGTTAAGAATCAGTTCTGCTTCATGCGGGGTATGCATGGGTTGTTGGATGACTCAAAATTAATGGACTGCTTTTTTTTCTATGACGGTCGCTATGGCTTCAGCACAGGGATTACTCCCTCCTGCTACAGCATCCAGCTGAGCTGAGTAGTAAGCCACAGGGCGGCGGTGTGGATCTAGCTTTTGAGTAAGGACTCCTTTTTTTTTATCACGTAGAAGTAGCTCAAAGGCTGTGGAGTAACTCGGAACCTTTGGAAAGCTTTTTCTCTCTCTGGATCTCAACGTATAGGCTCCACTTCCTCTACCTTGGAAGCTTCTGTCAATGGCTTATTGAACTCCCCTCACCCCAGTATCTGCAGTATCCTACTGCATCTAAAAATCCTCACAGTTTTTCATCTGTTATCAGTCGAGGTGTTTCTACAGTAGCCTGGACCCATTCTGGGTCTACAGATCTTTGCCTTTCTTTTAACATGAAACCTAAATGTCAGACCACACCTGGAATATTGTGCTCAGTTTTGGTCCCTGCTGTACAAAAAAGGATGTGGACAGCCTGGAGAAGGTCCAGAGAAGAGCCACAAGGATGATCAGAGGGATAGAGCACCTGCCATATGAGGAGAGGCTGAGAAAATGGTTTGTTCAGCCTTGAGAAGAGAAGGCTTAAGGGAGACATTATGATGTTCCAGCACTTAAAGGTGGCTACAAAGCAGATGGAGACTCCCTGTTTACAAGTAGTCCCATGGAAAAGACAAGGGGCACAATGGGCACTAGTTGCTCCTGGGGAGATTTTGTTTGAATACAAGAGCACAATTTTTCACGCTGATGACAGTCAGACACTTATAAACCCCTTGCTAAAGCCACTACCAGAAAACTCATCTGGTTCTTTTGTTTTTTCCTTTTGTTAACCTGCTTATCCTATCTTTATAGGGGAGATGCTCCAGCCCCACTGATCATTTTAATGGCTCTCCTCTGGACACCCTCAAGGAGCAATATGTCTTTTCTCCAGAACTGAACTAGGTCATTCATAAGTTCATTAGGTCATTCATAAGGTTATTTATTCAGGAGGCTCTCACATGTACAATAAAATGAAGAGCAGACAGAAATGTTGCACAGGTCTTTTGCCATTTTTTATTCCACCTGGGGCAAACCAGTGGTGGTTTGCCTGCACATAGTACAGGAAACTAAACCAGACCACCCAGTTTCACTTGTTACTAATGGACAACCTCTGTAGCCTCAGAAGCTCTGTATTTTAGAAATCCTCCTTGCAGAATGAGCTGGGAGAATGTAGAATCAGTCACTAGAGGGTATCAGGGAAGAAGGCTGCTGAAGAAGTCCATGGGCCTCTCTGCTTAATGGTCCAACTTCCAAAGGAGAAAGAGTTCTCCAGAAATGCCCTACTACAGCTGTTTGCCCATAGGCAATATCCCCATGACAGGGTATTTCTGCACAGGCACAAGGCCACAGCAGTTCAACAGTGGGAAGGAAACATGGCAGTCCTTGGTACAAATTAGAACAGCAAAGAATGGATGTAAAAACTCCCAAGTGTTACCTATCAAGTTTCTCTTGCCCCTCTGCTCATTTGTGTTTGTGACATTTCACAGTCTATGCAGTGCTTGCCACCTATGCTGTTTCAACTCCATCCCTGAGACTTGCTGTTTCCAAGAAATCAGACAGCTGAGAGGCAGACGTGGAACAGAGTTGTCACAAGGAGCATGTGGAAGAGGCTGCTCTGATAAAGATGCATTTTTACATAGAGAGACAGAGGAACTTCTGATGTTTGTATTGTCCACTTTACCATTTCCAGTGTGTCTAGCAAATGGGATTATATATGCAGTGGGCCCTTTGGCATCTCTTTTTTCTCCTCAGCTGTGGACAATTCCTGAAGGACTTTTTTCTCTCTGGGGTGGTGAATGCGAACACCACTGAGTAAGTACAAGTGCAGCACAGTTTGCTGGAGGCACAGTTCTATGACACTCATCTCCCCCAAGTGCCACCACAACTAGCAAGCTGGGGCTGGCACAACCAACAGGGTGGATAGCTGGGATAGCTGTAGTTTCACTGTCACAAGTAGTAGCAGCTTTAGGAACTATTGTGTTCACTGATAGGAAACAGAGGTCAAATATTTCCTGGGTATGTTAGTTTTCAAGTATGAGAGTCTTTGGTTTAAATAGCAAAGCAGAGACAAGACAAAGGAGGGCAGGGGGCAGAGGAGTGTAGCTCTGAGCCTAAATTCAGGAGGAGGGAGTACATCAGTGAAACACAGCCCACTCTGAGCAGCGGGGAACCTGCTGGTAAACCTGCCACTCAAATCAAGTATGTGACATTAACTGCTACTTTTCTGGGGCATGGATCAAATAATTTGATGTGTGAGTCTTAAAAGGGGAAAGCCCCATCATGTTCTTTTAAGGGTAATGGGACAGACTGAAGGTACTCATGTGAGATTTGCATCTGATTCCAAGCTGTACGTAGTGTATGATTCCATGCCAGCCTGATCCGCAGCTCAGGCACAATTCCTGCTGGGCATTGTATTGAGCAACATTAGACACCATAGTGGCTCCATTAGGCTCCATAGTCCTTTCTAGTGTTCACCATGTAAAGTTTTAAATACTAATTACTCATACAAGATGTGTTCTCCTCTTCCTAATGATTTTTGTTGCAGTTTTTAAACCTTGCATCCAAGTGCTGAGGTGAAGGTGCACAGCCCTTTTCAGAGCAGACCCAGAGACCCTGGTGTGGTTGGCAGGGTGGCTGCAAAGATTCCAGCTTCTGTCCTGGTTTAAAGACAGCTAGAATGGTGACCCTCTGCCAGATTTAATATTAAACAGCACATGCGAACACAAGAAAGTGTTGTCTGGCAGCATTGTCTGGTAGGGCGCTACCCCTATGTGATGTGAATAATATGTCAGGGTCAGTTGCATGATATGGGTGTGCCAGACACCTGACCAAGCACAAAACATGAGTCTGAAAGGCTGAGCTCCATGTTTAATCAGTGACTAGTATAAAGTATTATTGTGATATGGCCACAGGTTTGTCCAAAGATAGATGAGGAAAGCTTTATGAACCATTGTCATGCATTCTCATCTGACAAATAAACAGACAGGGCAGGCATGGCCTTGAAAACAGTAAGATATAAAAAAATTTATTAGGGTAGAATGAGTTCATTTTACATCAATTGTGTGAGGACAGCTTTCAAGCCCTGCATGAGCTCTGGGTTCACATGATCCTCTTGGGAGCCCTGAAGTAACAAAGCTGATGAGATATATGGGAACACAACAACTATAGCTTCCCAGCTCAATTCTCTTGTTTTGGCTTTTTTCAGTGTGAGTGTCAGTCATGCTCAGAGTGCTATGTGCCTTGTGGGTGTGTCCTGTGAAAATGCTCTGCTTTTTCATGATTTGCCTGGGAATAGCCCATATTTGATACTGTGAAATGTCTGCTGAGGTTTCTGGGCCGGACTGTGGATATGCTTCCTGGATGAGGTAATAGTATTTTTACCTCTATTTCATTGTACACGTGCATCTTCTCAAATGCTGCTGGGTCTATGCAATTGTCTTCACTAGCTGATAGGGAACTTGTAAGTCTTGTAACACTACAGAGTTAATGTTATGGTTCAAAGTGACATAATTTTTAGATCCATGAGAACAAAGTCCAACCACCAAGGGTTGCGTGTGAACATAAAGTTTTATTTGACAATTAAAGTGAGAAAGGTGATATAACCCCGTGAAGGTATGGCAAATAGATTGCAAGGCAAAAGAGAAAAAAAAAAAAAAAAAAAAAAAAAAGATACAAGGAAAAGAGACAGGAGAGAAAAGAATAAAAGTGAGAAAGAAAGAAAAGAGGTGAGTGGGTTTGAGAAAGTCACCAGCATGGGTCCAGAGGTGTCTGGCAAAGGTTTCTTGTTTGAGATGGTGTTCTGATTCTGCACAGTGCCCATTGCAGGATGGTGGTGATGGATGACAGGGACCTAAGTGTTGCTTATATGCCCCCAAATTCCCGCAGTTCCAGACCAAAAGGTTCACGGGTCTTTTATTCACAAAACTTGTATTTCCAGCTTTCTTCCCCAGAAGGAGAGCTGTCATTAGCATGAATCACTTGCCCATTATCATCAGAAGGCCAGAGGTGTCCCATTCAATTCAGAAGGCCATTGACTGGCCCTCAGGAATGTCACCTCCCAGGGGGTCCAGTTGCCACAGGAGAGGGCCATTGAAGACAGGCCCACCTGAAGGGGATCTCCATCTGGCTTATCAGTCCTCATCACCTTCGAGGCCTAGTCCTTGAGGTTCTTCTAGCTAGTTCCTCCAGCCAACTGTATTCAATTTAAACTTGTCTTTTGAGGCAAAAAAAGTTCCACTGATTGGAACCTCACAGTTAATTATGACAACAACAGTGATAAAGGAAAGAACAAGATCCCAGGAATATGATTCCTAAATGATGAGATACTTTCCCATCCCAGGTTGTAGCCAGCTAAAAAAAATTAAAGAAAATGACCTGGGCAGCTCTTACTGGCAGTTGTGGTCTTCACAAATTAGTGATGAGTCTTCCTAGGAAGACCAGAGCAAAAAGGTCATGGTTTTAACTGGAAACCTTCTGTAACATGTGCTCTTCTGTGTTCCTGAGACCAACTGTGACAGCATGGGTTCATGCTCTTGCCAAAGCGCTGGCTGAGTCCTCCCAGGTTGGTGCCTGGGATGCTGGTCAAGCATGGGCAGAGCAGCTGAACTGAAGGAGTTCCTTCAGCATCCCCCAGAGCCTGGCCAATCTCATCTTTGGGGTTACTGGACTCAGAAGCCACAGTTATCCTGGCAAGCAGAACTACATGAGGGAGCAGATGGGAGGAGTGATGTGGCCATCATCAGTGCCACTCCAGACGTTATCCCAGCTTCTGGAAAGCTGTGACCTGTGCTGCCCAGCAGGCACAGAAAGATAAGCAGAATGTTCCAGGCATCAGTGCCCCCACCTCACCTAAGAAAGGCTGCCTCAGCTTTGGTTTCCTTCCATAGCAGCAGTTGCTTGCCTATCCTGTGAAAAACATGCTTTAGTGGGCTCAGCACAGCATTTGCATCATTGCAGGTATTTTGAACTGAAGGAAACCATACCAAGGTAGTACCTGTCTGCAGGCCATGGGGGTGGAAAAGACTTCATGACCAGCTGTGCCTCATCTGCCATGCCATGCTGGCATCCATCATGCCCTGCCAGCTGTGAGCGTCTGGCAGGTGGAGGTGTTACACTTGATTCACATGTCACTGCTATAGACATGGTTGGTTCGGAGTGGTCTGAAGTTGCAGGGGAGGTTTAGATGAGATATAAGGAGGAATTTCTTTACTGAAAGAGTGGTCAGGCACTGGCAGAGGCTGCCTGGGGAGGTGGTGGAGTCACCATCCCTGGAGGTATTTAAGAAACGTGTAGCTGTGGCTCTTCAGGGCATACTCCAGATGCCCAGATTGTAGGATATTATTTTTTGTTTGTTTGTTATGTTTTTTTTGGGTGTTTTTTTGTTTGTTTGTTTTGTTGTTGTTGGTTTGGTTTGGGTTTTTTTGCTTGTTGTGTATGTATGGTTGGACTCTGTGGTCTTAGAGGTCCTTTGCAACCACGACGCTTCTGCGATTCTGTGAGCGGCTCCCGAGGATGAGCTGCACCGCAGTTTGCTTATGATAAAGGTGAAAGCTGTGGCTCATCCTGGCCCTGCCCCTCCCCACAAAGCCCTTTGGCTTCAGAGGGTGGAGACTCCCCGGGGTGACCGAGTGTAGGCATCGTAGCTCCCCGCTCGCTGCCGCGGTGCAGCAGAGGGGATGTCACGGGTGGGACTGCCCGGCCCTGCCCGCTGAGCGAGCCCTCGGGGCTGCCTCCCCGCAGAACACCTCCTCCCCCCTGCAGACCACCTTCTCCTCCCTGCCTCCTCCTCCGCTGCTCCAGACCTGGTAAGTGAGTCGGTAGGAGCGGTTTAGCTTTCACGGAGGTAGAATTAACTTGGCGTAGTGGCTTGCTTCTACTTGCATGAATTGCTTACTCTGCCTTTGCTGTGGAGTTAGGTTCAGCAGCTGTTTTCCTCCAGCAACCAAAGGAAACACAGCAAAAACACTTGCCGGCTTTTTCCCAGCTTTTCAAAGGATTTAACTGAGAAATTGGTCAAGAAATTAATGATTTTTTTTTTTTTAATTGTATTTATAAACGGGGTACGAAAGCTTCAAGGTTTAAAGTAAAACAGCAAAGAGTTGAAAGTGTAGAATATTGCGCAGGGACTTCCATACTTTAGAGTCCCCCCATTTATAGCACAGGGCTCTTTTCACAACGGATAGGTTACAAATCCCTAGTAAATCGGTTGGCAATTAACTTGCGGATTGCCTGAATCGCATTATCCTCATTTACTCCAATGGTTTTAATTTTCTACGCGTGTTCCCGAGAAAGAGAACTGTATGGTCCTGGGCCTGCAGCTGCCCTCTTTGCGTGCCCGCATCCGTTCTCTGGCGTTCGCTAGAGCCCTGGAAATGCACGTAACTACAGGCAAAAAAAAAAAAAAAAAAAAAAAGCAAAAAAAAAAAGCATAATTATGACTTCTCTGAATTGATATGGCTCTGAAGTCTAAAATGCACGTCTGTAGTCCATTCTGTTTCATCTTGCGGGTTGCAAGACTAAACTTCGTACCCTTTAAAAATGGAGAAATAATGTATCACTTAAATAATTAAAAATAAAAGCTATTTTGTAAAGGGTTTGAACGAGCTTCCTTTAGAAAACTCTGCTGAAAGCGTCTGTGTCGCTAAAACTTTCTCCTTAACTCATTTAATGCTTGTGCTCTGCAAAGATAAAATACTTGGAATAACTGCTTGGATTCTAAAAAAGTAAATTAAAATGCACTTCTGAATTTTGCCATTTGCAATTTTCCTATTGCTCCTGGTTTATTGTTTTTTCTAATTTGAGCCGCAAATCTGGTGCCAGAAGCTCTGCAGGAAGACTGGCAGGAAAGAACTCGAGTTTTAATATAGGCTCTCTCTCTTAAGGCATACAAATAGGTTTACTAAAATGGCTTGAAAGACTTCAGGTATGGAATATAGGTCTAAGTTGATGGAACTGCATAGGACGTTTTGTTGCTGTTTTATGATTTTGTTTAGTGCCCATGTGTGTGTAGGTAAAATGAGACTTTGGACTTTACAAGTCTGAGAATTATACACAGGAAAGCGATCGTACTGAGAATTTCATTGTGCATTGAAACAGAGGGCAAATCGATTTCATGATAGTTTTTAAGAAAGTAGTCTCATTTTGTCATTAATAAAAGGTTAAATCTCAAGATCCAGTACTTCACCTTCTTAGAAAGTTTTCTGAGACTAAATATCTCTCAAGGAAAGGTTTTTCTATTAGGCTTGGGTGGAAATTGATGCTGAAATCAGTGGCAATAAAAATATTTTAGAAAGATTCAGGAAAGCAAATGAAACTGGTAAAATTCCCAGAGAGTTCATAATGTTTTATGTAGTTGATGCAAAAATAGTGTATCATATCTAGAACTGATATGATGAGAATTTGAAATTTATCATATTAGTAAATATTTCTGAATGCAGCAGTCAGTATGTATTGTCATTAAATCTCCTGCTCAATTCTGATCTAAAGTAGGTATTTGTCAGGTATTGGCAATGAAGTCTATGAAACTTAATTTAAAGAATTTTATATTGCATAGAAAGTTATTTGATTGTTCATCATGGTTGTTGGTTTTGGTTTTGGTATTTTTTGTCCTGCACATGCTTAAAATGTTTATTTGAAACTTAAAATGCTTCATGGATTTATATGACTTTAAACAGAATAAATGATTTTTTTATTAACAGGGCCTAAAGCAGTATTTTAAAAAAATCCATTCCTAAGGATTTGCAAACAGCTGATGATTATATTAGCTGCAAAGGAGCAGGCTCTTGTGTTCCTTTGCTGAAATTTATTGCTATATCACAAATGGAGAGGTCATTTTTTAAAATAGCAAACAGTTTATCATACTGAGTACTTATGCCTCAGGGTAAAATGGTCCCCAAAAAGGCAAAGCCATTAAAAAGCCTCACTCTACCACACAGGTGTTGTTTCTGCTGTTAGCACTTCATCTTCTCAGCACACTCCTAGCCAGGATCCCAGTCACAACCTGGGAGGTTCCTGCAGGTTGCCCAGGCAAAGCTGTGACTGCCTCAGTCTTGTGCT